>NC_037669.1:90991425-91036619 GCF_003255815.1 Theropithecus gelada
GGAGTCTCGCTCTGTCGCCCAGGCTGGAGTGCAGTGGCCAGATCTCAGCTCACTGCAAGCTCTGCCTCCCGGGTTCCCGCTATTCTCCTGCCTCAGCCTCCCGAGTAGCTGGGACCACAGGCGCCGCCACCTCGCCCGGCTAATTTTTTGTGTTTTTAGTAGAGACGGGGTTTCGCCATGTTAGCCAGGATGGTCTCGATCTCCTGACCTTGGGATCCGCCCGTCTCGGCCTCCCAAAGTGCTGGGATTACAGGCTTGAGCCACCGCGCCCGGCCCTCATTGTGGTTTTGAGTTGCACTTCTCTGATGACAAGTGATGATGAGTATTTTTGCATATGTCTGTCAGCTGCATAAATGCCTTCTTTTGAGAAGTGTCTGTTCATATCCTTTGCCCACTTTTTGATGGGGTTGTTTTTTTCTTGTGAATTTGTTTCATTTCTTTGTAGATTCTTGATATTAACCCTTTATCAGAAGTGTAGATTGCAAAAATTTTCTCCCATTCCATAGGTTGCCTGTTCACTCTGATTGTGTCCAGAATTGGTGGGTTCTTGGTCTCGCTGACTTCAAGAATGAAGCTGCGGACCCTCGTGGTGTGTTACAGTTCTTGAAGATGGTAGTCTAGGAGTTTGTTCCTTCAGATGTCCAGATGTGTCTGCAGTTTCTTCCTTCTGGTGGGTTTGTGGTGTCGCTGACAGGAGTAAAGCTGCAGACCTTCGTGATGAGTGTTACAGCTCTTAAAGGCGGTGTGTCTGGAGTTGTTCGTTCTTCCTGGTGGGTTTGTGGTCTCGCTGGCTTCAGGAGTGAAGCTGCAGACCTTTGCAGTGAGTCTTACAGCTCATAAAGGCAGCGTGGATCCAAAGTGTGAGCAGCAGCAAGATTTATTGTAAAGAGCCAAGGAACAAAGCTTCCACAGTGTGGAAGGGGACCCAAGCAGGTAGTGGCTGGCTGGCTCAGGCAGGCTGCTTTTATTCCCTTATCTGGCCCCACCCATATCCTGCTGATGGGTCCATTTTACAGAGAGTTGATTGGTCCATTTTACAGAGAGCTGATTGGACCGTTCTGACAGGGTGCTGATTGGTGCATTTACAATCCCTGAGCTAGACACAGAGTGCTAGACAGAAAAGTTTTCCAAGTCCCCACTAGGTTAGCTAGATACAGAGTACCAATTGGTGTATTTACAAACCCTGAGCTAGACACAGAGTGCTGATTGGCGTATTTACAAACCTTGAGATAGACACAGAGTGTTGATTGATGTATTTACAATGCCTTAGCTAGACATAAAAGTTCTCCAAGTCCCCACTAGATTCAGGATCCCAGCTGGCTTCACCTAGTGGATCCCGCGAAAGGGCTGCAGGCAGACCTGCCCGCCAGTCCCAAGTTGCGCCTGCACTCGTCAGCCCTTGGGCGGTCAACAGGACTGAGCCCAACGGAGCAGGGGGCGGTGCTTGTTGGGGAGGCTCAGGCGGTGCTGGAGCCCACCGCGGGGAGCGGTTCAGGCATCCCGGGCTGCGTGATGATAATTTCTTTTGCTGTGCAGAAGTTCTTTAGTTTAGTTAGATCCCATTTGTCTATTTTGGCTTTTGTTGCCATTGCTTTTGTTGTTTTAGTCATAAAGTCTTTGCCCATGCCTATGTGCTGAATGGTATTGCCTAGGTTTCCTTCTAGGGTTTTTATGGTGTTAGGCCTTACATTTAAGCAATTCTCGTGCCTCAGCCTCCTGGGTAGCTGGGATTACAGGAGCCCACCACCACACCCGTCGAATTTTTGTAATTTTTTGGAAAGACAAGGTTTTGCCATGTTGGCCAGGCTGGTTTCAAACTCCTGACCTCAAGCAATCTGCCTGCCTCGGCCTCCCAAGGTGCTGGGATTACAGGTGTGAGCCACTGTGTCCGATCATAATTATTTCATTATATATTACAATGTAATAATAGAAATAAAGTACATGATAAATTTAATGCACTTGAATCATCCCAAAATCATTTCTCCATATCCTGGTCTGTGGAAAAATTGTCTTCCTCAAAACTGGTCCCTGTTACCAAAAAGTTTAGGGACTGCTGCATTAAAACACACACACGAATCATTCCTTTATCAAATGTTAAATTTAAAGCAATTAGATAACATATAAGTACATATTCTGAGCCAAAGAAACCTTTATAATATTAATACAAACTACTTGTTTCTATTTTGATATAAACATACTATTTTTAAAACAAAAAGAAACTCTTAATAGTTCAGGATAGAGAAGGGTGCTTATTTTTACTCAGAAATGAAACCAGCCCCAGTCCCATACACAGTTGTTTTTGGATAAACATAGAAATTGACCCTTCTCCTGTTAAAGCTTAAAACTCCCATTTGTTTTTTCTGAGTTCCTTCCTCAGGAAAGGACTTTCAGGCCTCTCAAAAAAGTATCAAATAACTGAAACTCACCAGATCACTGCACCAGATGCCTCCTTGCTCCCCGCTAGTTCTTGTTTTCTTACAAATTGTTACATTTCCTCCCAGCTAAATAAACCCTTAATTTTAGTTAGGGAGACGGATTTGAGACTAAGTTCCCATATTCTCTGCTGCCAATTACAGCCTTCTTCCTTGGTAATATTCCTCATCTCATGATTGGCTTTGTGTGTGTCGAGCAGCAGGACCTAGACTGAACCCCTGGTGTTTTGGTAACAGAACTATTTCCTGAGGTAAACTAAGAAATGGGTTACAAACATATAATATGGGTAACATAATCATTGCTCAAAATTGTTCTCTGTGATTTTCCTTTTGGGCCAAAGAAAATAATTAGCTAGGCTTGGTAGGCCAGGAACAGTTTTGTGAGCCTACTGAAATTATGTAGGATTTATATCTTTAAACTATGAAGGCCAGGCACGGTGGCTCACACCTGTAATCCCAGCATTTTGGGAGGCTGATGCCATTGGATCACCTGAGGTCAGGAGTCCAAGACCAGCCTGGCCAACATAGCGAAATCCCGTCTCTACAAAAACTACAAAAATTAGCTGGGTGGCACATGCCTGTAATCCCAGCTACTGGGGGGCACTGAGGCAGGAGGATTGCTTGAACCTGGGAGGCAGAGGTTGCAGTGAGCTGAGATCGTGCCACTACACTCCAGCCTGGGCAACAGAGTGAGACTCTGTCTCAAAAAAAAAAAAAAAAACAGGCCGGGCGCGGTGGCTCAAGCCTGTAATCCCAGCACTTTGGGAGGCCGAGACGGGCGGATCACGAGGTCAGGAGATCGAGACCATCCTGGCTAACACAGTGAAACCCCATCTCTACTAAAAATACAAAAACTTAGCCGGGCGAGGTGGCAGGCGCCTGTAGTCCCAGCTACTCGGGAGGCTGAGGCAGGAGAATGGCGTAAACCCGGGAGGCGGAGCTTGCAGTGAGCTGAGATCCGGCCACTGCACTCCAGCCTGGGTGACAGAGCCAGACTCCGTCTCAAAAAAAAAAAAAAAAAAAAAAAAAAAAAAACCAGAAGGCAAAAACTTCATGACACTGGATTTGGCAATCTTGGATATGATACCAAAGGGACAAGCAGCAACAAAAACAAAAAAGTCCAACAGACATAATTGGACTTAATGAAGATTTGCTGGGCATGGTGGCTCACGCCTGTAATCCCAGCACTTTGGAAGGCCAAGGAGGGCAGATCACCTGTCAGTTGTTTGAGACCAGACTTTCCAACATGGTGAAACCCCATGTCTACTAAAAATACAAAAATTAGCTGGGCATGGTGGCGGGCACCTGTAATCCCAGCTTCTTGGGAGGCTGAGGTGAAATAATCGCTTGAACCCAGGAGGCGAAGGTTGCAGTGAGCTGAGACCACACCATTGCACTCCAGCCTGGGCAACAAGAGTGAAACTCCGTCTCAAAAAACAAAAAAAAACAAAAAACTATGATCTGGAAGTAAAGATAGTTTTTCACTACTCCCTACCAACTGTAAGCATTTTTTTTTTCTTTTTCAAAAATTTAAAAAAAAAAAAAAAAAAAAAGCAGTGCTCTAGTTTCTGATCAATTGATAAAACTTCAGGAAGGTGTTAAAGAGGAAAGAAACTATCTGGTGATAAAAGCATACCATAAGCAATTACAAATCCCTTAAATACACACTACTTCTCAGGCATACTCACCAAGTTAGCAGTGACAGGCTTATTGCAGGATGGTAGACACCAATGTTAAGTACCTTAGTGGAGTAGTTGAAAGGGCAATACCTCAATGAGCCTTGTCAATACCTAGAGTGGCTCTTAATCTCCACAGTACCTATAAATTGCACTGTACAACTGAACATATATCTGAACATTGTCTCGATTTTGCTCCTTGCTATTTCAGTAGCAGTTGCTGCAACTGGGCTGAGTGTCCAGATGTTGAACCTTCTCTGACACTAACTGGCCCAATGCTGGATACAAAGTCATTACTCAGTTAACACACAGAGCTGGATTGGTACCATTTTTGTAATGGACAGAAAAAAAGCACAAGAAGATGCAGCAGAGACAGAGAAGAGGAAGAGAAGAAGAGGCTGTATAGGGTACCTCCATTATTATAACCTAATAGGAAGGGAATCCTCTTTTTTTTTTTTTTTGAGATTGAGTCTCACTCTGTCGCCCAGGCTAGAGTGCAGGGGCGCAATCTTGGTCTACCACAAACTCCACCTCAAGCAATTCTGCCTCAGCCTCCCCAGTAGCTGGGATTACAGGTGCACACCAGCTCCCCCGGCTAATTTCTGTAGTTTTTTAGTAGAGACGGGGTTTTGTCATGTTGGCCAAGCTAGTCTTGAACTCCTGACCTCAGGTGATCCACTTGCCTCGGCCTTCCAAAGTGCAGGATTTACAGACATGAGCCACCACGCCTGGCCAGGAACGCTTTTTCTATGAAATCAATGAAACTAGAAAATCCTCTTAAGGATCAGAGAATATAACCAGAAAACTTACCCAGAGCCTGAAGGAATACTGAGCATCTCTTTGATATTCCAGACATTAAAATTCATTTCTTACAGTTATACCTATTAGAAAGAAAAGATGAATATTAAGAAAGTTAATAATTTTTTCCAGGCCGGGCGCGGTGGCTCAAGCCTGTAATCCCAGCACTTTGGGAGGCCGAGACGGGCGGATCACGAGGTCAGGAGATCGAGACCATCCTGGCGAACACGGTGAAACCCCGTCTCTACTAAAAAATACAAAAAACTAGCCGGGCGAGGTGGCGGGCGCCTGTGGTCCCAGCTACTCGGGAGGCTGAGGCAGGAGAATGGCGTAAGCCCGGGAGGCGGAGCTTGCAGTGAGCCGAGATCGCGCCACTGCACTCCAGCCTGGGCCACAGAGCGAGACTCCGTCTCAAAAAAAAAAAAAAAACTAGCCGGGCGAGGTGGCAGGTGCCTGTAGTCCCAGCTACTCGGGAGGCTGAGGCAGGAGAATGGCGTAAACCCGGGAGGTGGAGCTTGCAGTGAACTGAGATCCGGCCACTGGACTCCAGCCTGGGTGACAGAGCGAGACTCAGTCTCAAAAAAAAAAAAAAAAAAAGTAAAAGCTTTACAGACAGAGTTCAAGCTCCATTCTGTCCTCCCTGATACCGTTCCCCTTGCTCCCCTCCCCAGGTGATTCCTTTTCTTTTCCTGCCATTTTCCTGCCTTAGCCTCCTGAGGAGCTGGGACTACAGGTGCCCGCCACCACACCCAGCTAATTTCTTTTTGTATTTTTAGCAGAAACGGGGTTTCACCGTGTTAGCCAGGATGGTCTTGATCTCCTAACCTTGTTATCCGCCCGCCTCGGCCTCTCAAAGTGCTGGGATTACAGGTGTGAACCACTGCACCCAGCCGCCAGTCGATTTATATCCTATATTTGTTTCCCATCATTCCTATGCATGCTTTTTTTTTTTTTTTTTTTTTTTTTTGAGATGGAGTCTTGCTCTGTCGCTTAGGCTGGAGTGGAATGGCATGATCTCGGCTCACTGCAACCTCTGCCTTCCGGGTTCAAGCGATTCTCCTGCCTCAGCCTCCCGAATAGCTAGAACTACAGGTGTGTGCCACCACGTCTAGCTAATTTTTGTATTTTTAGTAGAGATGGGGTTTCACCGTGTTAGCCAGGATGGTCTCGATCTCCTGACCTTGTGATTCACCCACCTTGGCTTCCAAAAGTGCTGGGATTACAGGCACATGCCACCATGCCCAGCTAATTTTTTTTGTATCTTTAGTAGAGACGGGGTTTCACCATCTTGGCCAGACTGGTCTTGAACTCCTGACCTCAGGTTATCTGCCTGCTTTGGCCTCCCAAAGTTCTGGGATTACCGGCGTGAGCCACTGCAGCCAGCCCATGCTTTTTATTTTTAATTATTATATTTTAAAAATTATTTATGTAAAAATAGAGACAGGGTCTCATATCGACCAGGCTGGTCTTGAACTCCTGTACTCAAGCAACCTGCCCGCCTTGGCCTCCCCAAGTGCTAGGATAACAGGAGTGACCCACCACACCCAGCCAGTTCATATGTTTGTATCCATAAATCATAGCATTGTTTTGTATATTTGTATTATTTATTTATTTATTTGAGACAGGGTCTCATTCTGTCTCTCAGGCTGGAATGCAGTAGCACAGTCATGGCTCACTGCTGCCTCGCCCTCCTGGGGTCAAGCAATCCTCCCACCTCAGCCTCCTGAATAGTTGAGACCACAGGAGCGCATCACCACGTCTGGCTAATTTTTGTATTTTTTGTAGAGATGGGATTTCACCATGTTGCCCAGGCTGATCTTTAACTCCTGGGCTCAAGCAATTCGCCCACCTCAGCCTCCCAAAGTGCTGGGATTACAGGCATGAGCCACCATGGTTACTAAAGGGGGTGAACTGTTTAAGTCCCTCTTTTACAAATAAGAGAGAATTCAGTCAATAATTCGTCCAAGGGTAGCTCAGAATGGAACCATAATGTCAAATCTTTGCAAGTTCCTTCTCTGTTCTTCTGTTATACTCTATTCCTTTACTCGGCCCTTGAAACATTCACCTGTCATGATTAGCATTCCCAGTCACCACAAACTCCTAAGAGATAAATTGGCAAAGCCTATTCTGAAGCAGTAATTTTATCCTAAAAGCCACCAAACTCTTTAACATTTCTTCTGACTCCATGGAATGCTTTCTTTTTTTTTTTTTTTTTTTTTTTTTTTTTTTTTTTTTTTTTTTTGAGACGGAGTCTTGCTCTGTGCCCCAGGCTGGAGTGCAGTGGCGCGATCTCGGCTCACTGCAAGCTCCGCCCCCCCGGGTTCACGCCATTCTCCTGCCTCAGCCTCCCAAGTAGCTGGGACTACAGGCGCCCACCACCTCGCCCGGCTAATTTTCTTGTATTTTTAGTAGAGACGGGGTTTCACCGTGTTAGCCAGGATGGTCTCGATCTCCTGACCTCGTGATCCGCCCGTCTCGGCCTCCCAAAGTGCTGGGATTACAGGCTTGAGCCACCGCGCCCGGCCAGAATGCTTTCTAAATTTATATTCCTGGCAGTATGAATGCATAGGTTTTTAAATGCAGGATTTGCCCGCCTTTAAAATGTTCTTTGAATATTTCATTGGCTGCGAATCCATTAGACTCTACCATGGAGCCCTGTGTGTTTCTATACATAAGGGCTCTTTCAGGCTGTTAATGCCAAGGGGCAGGTTTTTCTCATAGAGAAGAACTCGGGCAGCAAGGACAAAGGGGCAACAGGCCATGTGCTACCTCAACAAACAGCAGCAGCATTATGCAGTCACAACCTTCCCTTGTCACTAAGCAACAAAAGAATTGACCTCCAGAGATTCTCTTTCCTGAAGACATCCTCCAAAAAGACAAGAGGGAAGTTTGCCTTTTCTGCTCCCTTCTTGGAAAGATGCAAAGTGCGTTAGTAGGCTCCTGGGTAAGAGTGCACTTTATGTTAATCCTGGCCCCGGCCCTCTGATTGTACCCAAAATCTGACTGAGTCATGACAGTGAAGTGAAGAGGTTTTCATCTGGCATCTAACCTGGAATAGGACCCTGAGCTTCCCACTTCCTCTCCACCATCTTGAGGTCACCCCTGGAGGCTGCCTAGTCTTCCTAACACTTTGCCCCCTTTCATGCATCATAGTCTCCTGCAAGCTAGTGGAAACTCCTAGTCCTCTAGCCACCCCATTTATTCCTAGTTAATTGTTTGAGCCACTCAAACTTTTGGAGTTTGGCTGCTCTCTAGTCTGGGAACATTTTGAGGGCAAATACTGTGTTTTTGTCCATCTGTATTTCCCATGCTCAGCCCCATGCCTGGAAGACAATAAAGGTTTGATAAATACTGTTGAACTAACCTGAATAGAGAGTGAGGGGTTTCTGACAGAGAAGGATAGACAGACAAAGTGATCCATGTCTTTGGATGGAAAGATATGAGGCTTTCTAGTCCTGTTAAATAGCCCATTGTCATGGCCAGAGGGCAGGCTTAGGACAGGTTCTTCTGCTCAGGGTTATAATTGTAGAGGGCCAGACACACCCATCCTCTCCAGGGAGAACTTAGGACAAAGAGGCTGGGCCATAGGAGTTCCCAGACATGATCATCCACAGAGTGTCCACGTAATGACATCAGCACAGTACAGCCCCTTTCTTGAACCTCTGATAGTTGCTTATTTCTGTCTCCTGACAGTTCCTCTCTCTGAAATCCTCTCCAGGCCAGGCGTGGTGGCTCATGCCTGTAATCCCAGCACTTTGGGAGGCCAAGGTGGGCCGATCACGAGGTCAGGAGTTCGAGACCAGCCTGGCCAACATGGTGAAACTCTGTCTCTACTAAAAATACAAAAATTAGCCGAGTGTGGTGGTGGGCACCTGTAATCCCAGCTACTCGGGAGGCTGAAGCAGGAGAATTGATTGAACCAGGGAGGCAGAGGTTGCAGTGAACTGAGATCACACCACTGCACTCCAGCCTGGTGACACAGCAAGACTCCGTCTCAAAAAAAAAAAAAAAAAAATCAGCCTGGCATGGTAGTGGGCGCCTGTAGTCCCACGTACTTGGGAGGCTGAGGCAAGAGAATGCCTTGAACCTGGGAGTTAGAGGTTGCCGTGAGCTGAGGTTGTGCCACTGTACTCCAGCCTGGGCAACAAAGCAAGGCTCTGTCTCAAAAAAAAAAAAAAAAAAACTGTGGGGAGAACAACAAAGGGGATTTCTTCTCCGGCTCTTTAGGGAAGGACCACACCCCTGATCAGTGGCCCTGCCCACAACTCTCTCCTCTGAATGAATGGCACTCCTTCCCTACACATGCATAGCCCAAGTGGGTCATTACAGCTGAGTTCAACTGTCCTAATGATGGATGAAGACACTTCTATACTGGCCCATCTCCAGGAGTGTCCTAACTCCTTAGATTCTTTCTATTCTGTCAGGAACTTCCAGAAGGGGCTTCTGGTCTGGCTTTCCTGGAACCCTCAGTTGGGGACCTGAGGTCTAGGACTCATGGTCGAGATTTGAGTGAGTTATCCTCATTCCTGTCTTGTTATAGCACAACAATGGCTTCTATGGGCACTACAGAAGCCAATTCAAGAGTGAAAGTGCTAGAGAATACCGCCTTGCAGCCAAGCCCCAGCCTCCAGCAGTGTTCCTGCAGCGATGTCAGGTACAAGGCAGACCTGAAGGCAGTGGGGGTGACTGGACCAGTTCTTGCCTCTCCCAGAACCCAAAAGCATCATCCCATCCCTTCCATGGCTGTATTGACACCTAGCCCTGGGACGAGCTTTACCTTTCTTCTCGGAGATGTCAGATCTTTCCCCTACAGACAGGGTAGAAAAGAGTGAGTGCCAAACTGAACCGTCTTGCTCACTGCCCTTTCTAGATGGACAAAGGGTAAGGGCCTAGCTGGGGTGGGTAGCTACAGGCAGACAGCCTCTAGAACCCAGGAAGTAAGCTTTGAATTTTGCTGACAACTATCTTCACATTCAGATTCCTTAATGCTAAGAAAGCCCATGGTCCATCCCACAGCCAGCTTCACAGTCCAGGGCCTTGGAAATTAGTAGGAGGCCTCCTCTGGTCAGGGAAGTAGTACAGGAGGCAGCTGGGTACTGGCCTACACATTTGGCCAGGGAATACTGGAAAGGAGTGATGGCACAGGTAGCCTGGAGTGGCTATAACAGGCTTCTGGAGAACAGGAAAGGGATACAGGGCCATAGGCCCTTTACTACTTACAGGCCTGGAGACAAGGAAGGGGCACCGTGTATCATAAATCAGGGTCATGGCTGGGCAAGGTGGCTCATGCGTGTAATCCTAGCACTTCGGGAGGCCAAGGCAGGTGGATCACTTGAGGTCAAGAGCTCGAAACCAGTCTGGCCAACATGGTGAAACTCCATCTTTACTAAAAATACAAAAAAAAAAAAAAAAAAAAAATAGGCCAGGCACAGTAGCTCACGCCTGTAATCCCAGCACTGGGGTGGATCACCTGAGGTTGATAGTTCAAGACCAGCCTGACCAATATGGAGAAACCCCATCTCTACTAAAAATACAGAATTAGCCTGGCTTGGTGGCACATGCCTGTAATCCCAGCTACTCAGGAGGCTGAGGCAGGAGGCTGGCTTGAACCCAGGAGGTGGAGGTTGCAGTGAGCCAAGATCAGATAGTGCCATTGCATTCCAGCCTGGGCAACAAGAGCAAAACTCCGTCTCAAAAAAAAAAAAAATTGGCCGGGCGCGGTGGCTCAAGCCTGTAATCCCAGCACTTTGGGAGGCCGAGACGGGCGGATCACGAGGTCAGGAGATCGAGACTATCCTGGCTAACATGGTTAAACCCCGTCTCTATTAAGAAATACAAAAAACTAGCCGGGCGAGGTGGCGGGCGCCTGTAGTCCCAGCTACTCGGGAGGCTGAGGCCGGAGAATGGCGTGAACCTGGGAGGCGGAGCTTGCAGTGAGCTGAGATCCGGCCACTGCACTCCAGCCTGGGTAACAGAGCAAGACTCCGTCTCAAAAAAAAAAAAAAAAAAAAAAAAATTAAACCGGGCATGGTGGTGCACACCTGTAATCCCAGCTACTCAGGAGGCTGAGGTAGAGAGAATTGCTTGAACCCAGAAGGCAGAAGTTGCAATGAAGCAAGATGGCACCACCACACTCCAGCCTTGGTGACAGAGTGAGACTCGGTCTGAAAAAATGAAATAAAATTTAAAAATCAGAGTCATAATAGTAAAAAGCATACTCAGCAGAACTCAGAAGGTTATGTTTACAAAGGATTGCTTGTGACAGCCTCAGATAAAGGCAGTCCCACAGGCTGGTAGCAACCAAGTGGTTAGTACCACTGAGCAAAAGGGACAAGGGGGAGGCATGGCTTCTAGAATCGAGAAGGAGATAAAGGTATGGAAAGGGTCACCCTGACAGGAGCAGTAATCCTAGGTAGAGAGACATAGCCAGGTGGGAAGTGGCCTAGGAGGGAGCCAAGAGAAGAAACACTTCCTCTCTCTTTTCCTCCATCTCCTCCCAGGGCTCCCTGGTGGCCAGAACAAAGGGAGCGCAGTGTTGAGTGCAGTCAGGTCAGCCTCCAGAGCAACAGCTGGGTAGAAGAAGGCCCAGAAGGACGTGAAGGGGTACCTGAAACAGGTACCACCCACTGCACCTTCTTGCTTCCCAGGCTTTTGCCAGGTCCTATTTGATCTGCCATCTGGATTTTCTATGAATTGCTTTCCCAGGCTGAGACTAGGGTCCTGGAGGCTGCTATTTTATGGAAACTGAACTTCCTCAGCATATGCACTTGCAAGGGCTGCCTGCTACAGCCTACCAAGCCAGGCCCAGATGCAGCTCCAGACTGTCAATCCAGGGCCACCTCCCTTTTGAGACTGATGGGATGTGGGAAGTACAGAAAGAGAAGCAACCCAGAGACTTCCTGTTGTATGTTTGTCATTGCCCTCAGTGGCAGCTCTCCTCCCAGAGATTGGAACATCCTATCAATCTGGTAAACTCATTCCTCAGAGGCCGGGCGCAGTGGCTCAAGCCTATAATCCCAGCACTTTGGGAGGCCGAGACGGGCGGATCATGAGGTCAGGAGATCGAGACCATCCTGGCTAACACGGTGAAACCCCATCTCTACTAAAAAAATACAAAAAACTAGCCGGGCGAGGTGGCGGGCGCCTATAGTCCCAGCTACTCGGGAGGCTGAGGCAGGAGAATGGCCTAAATCCGGGAGGCGGAGCTTGCAGTGAGCTGAGATCCGGCCACTGCACTCCAGCCTGGGCGACAGAGCGAGACTCCATCTCAAAAAAAAACAAACAAACAAAAAAAAAAACTCATTACTGAGAAACAGGCATGTAAGGGACATGTTTTGGCTGCAGATCAATGTAAGGATTTTCTACACAAAAAATTTACTAACATTAGCAGCAGCCCCAAGTAGCGTAATCTGTGTCTTGGATTCAGGTTATATAAATGTCAAATCTCATGGTTCTTCCTAGGTCTAAAGTTGTTTTAATTAATAGGACTGCTCAGAGAAGTTGCACATTTTCATTTTGCATTGACTGAGAGGTACCAGGTTTCAGCTGGCAGATTCTAGCTATCGTTTCTTTTCTTTTTTTTTTTTTTTTTTGAGACAGAGTCTCACTCTGTCGCCCAGTCTGGAGTGCAGTGGCTCGATCTCTCCTCACTGCAAGCTCTGCCTCCCAGGTTCACGCCATTCTCCTGCCTCAGCCTCCCAAGTAGCTGGGACTGCAGGTACCCACCACCATGCCTGGCTAATTTTTTTTGTATTTTTAGTAGAGACGGGTTTCACAGTATTAGCCAGGATGGTCTCAATCTCCTGACCTTGTGATCTGCCTGCCTCGGCCTCCCAAAGTGCTGAGATTACAGGCAGATTCTAGCTATTGTTTAAAGCCTTTCTAAGATGTAGCATCCACTCTCCTTTGGTTTGTAAAATTTTTGTCCATGACATACAGATGCAAGAAAATTATTTTTTCTTTTTTTTCATTTTTTCTTCTAAAGCAGATTAATCTCTTTCCAGCCTTCAACTGCCTGATTCTTGGGAAATATAATTCTGGTCCTCTTAGTTCCTCAGGTTGGACAAGAGTTCTGTCTGGTTGGGTGCAGTTTCTTCACCTGCAGTGCCATGATTGCTAGGCCCCTGCTGCCATCCCATCCCTCAGTTTACCAAGGAGCCTCCTCTCTTAGTGCAGACTGCCCAGCCCGCACAGGGGCCCTTAGCCCTACCACATGCAAATACTGCCCCTTCCAAGGAAACCCACCTCTCTTCCAAGGCTTCTTAAGATGGAATCCCAATCCTAGCTCTACCTGTTCAGAAACCATGGATTTTACCACCTCGATGGAAAAGGAGCCTTGAATGATTAAGAAACAAAGATGCTAGTGATCATTCTTTGCAGGGCAAGAATACCCAGAATTGCCTGGGTAGAGAGGAAATGATTGTGCTTCTCACCAAGCTCCCACAGTTTTGAGAGAACAAAACTCACTGGGCGTCAATAAATTATCCTGCCACTGTAGGAATAGTGAATTTCCAGTCAGAGGTGCCTCCGACAGGAAAGACATATACATTCTAGGGCTAAGTGCAATTTGGTAGCTGAGGATAGACACGGGAGAAATTTGGGGGTCAATTGAAACTTGCCCCAGACTCCTAGATTTTTTTTTTTTTTTTTTTTTTTTTTTGAGACGGAGTCTCGCTGTGCTCCCAGGCTGGAGTGCAGTGGCGTGATCTCGGCTCACTGCAAGCTCCGCCTCCCGGGTTCACGCCATTCTCCCGCCTCAGCCTCCCAAGTAGCTGAGACTACAGGCGCCCGCCACCACGCCCGGCTAGTTTTTTGTATTTTTAGTAGAGACGGGGTTTCACCATGTTAGCCAGGATAGTCTCGATCTCCTGACCTCGTGATCCACCCGCCTCGGCCTCCCAAAGTGCTGGGATTACAGGCTTGAGCCACCGCGCCCGGCCAGACTCCTAGATTTTAATTGAAACTTTCATTGAAATAATTATCAATTCATAAGCAGTTGTAAAAAATAATAGAGATTTCTTCTACACTTTGCCTGGTTACCTTCAATGGTAACCTCTTGCAAAGCTATGGTATAATATCACAACCAGGACATTGACATTGATTGATATAATCACTAAGGTTCATTCAAATTTCCCTAGTTTTACTTGTACGTGTGTGTGTGTGAGTGTGTGTGTGTGTGTGTATTAAGAGCTATAGGCTGGGCACAGTGGCTATAGGCAGGGCGCGGTGGCTCACGCCTGTAATCCCAGCATTTGGGAGGCCAAGGCGGGCGGATCACAAGGTTAGGAGATCAAGACCATCCTGGCTAACATGGTGAAACCCCGTCTCTACTAAAAAATACAAAAAATTAGCCAGGCATGGTGGCGGGCACCTGTAGTCCCAGCTACTAAGGAGGCTGAGGCAGGAGAATGGAGTGAACCCAGGAGGCGGAGCTTGCAGTGAGCCGAGATGGCGACACTGCACTCCAGACTGGATGATAGAGCGAGACTCCATCTCAAAAAAAAAAAAAAAAAAGAGCTATAAAATTTGCCGGGCGCGGCCAGGCGCGGTGGCTCAAGCCTGTAATCCCAGTACTTTGGGAGGCCGAGACGGGTGGATCACGAGGTCAGGAGATCGAGACCATCCTGGTGAACACAGTGAAACCCCGTCTCTACTAAAACTACAAAAAACTAGCCGGGCGAGGTGGCGGGCGCCTGTAGTCCCAGCTACTCGGGAGGCTGAGGCAGGAGAATGGCGTGAACCTGGGAGGCGGAGCTTGCAGTGAGCTGAGATCCGGCCACTGCACTCCAGCCTGGGTGACAGAGCAAGACTCCGTCTCAAAAAAAAAAAAAAAAAAAAAAAAAAAAAAAAAAAAAAATTTGCCGGGCGCGGTGGCTCACACCTGTAATCCCAGCACTTTGGGAGGCCAAGGCGGGCAGATCACCTGAGGTCAGGAGTTCAAGACCACCCTGACTAACATGGTGAAACCCCATTTCTAGTAAAAATACAGAATTAGCGGGGGTGGTGGCACAGGCCTGTAATCCCAGCTACTTGGGAGGCTGAGGCAGGAGAATCACTTGAACCCGGGAGGCAGAGGTTGTGGTGAGCCAAGATTGCTCCACTGTACTCCAGCCTGGGCAACAACAGCAAAACTCTGTCTCAAAAAAAGAAAAAACAAACAAACAAACAAAAAAGAGCTATAAAATTTTAGCTGGGCGCCCAGCACTTTGGGAGGTTCAGGTGGGCGGATCATGAGGCCAGGAGTTTGAGACTGGCCAACATAGTGAAACCCCATCTCTACTAAAAACACAAAAAATTGGCAGGGCATGGTGGCAGGCACCTGTAATCCAAGCTACTTGGGAGGCTGAGGCAGGAGAACAGCTTGAACCCATGAGGCAGAGGTTGCAGTGGACTGAGATCGAGCCACTGTACTCCAGCCCGGGCAACAATATGACACACTGTCTCGAAAAAAAAAAAAAGAGCTTTAAAATGTTATCGCCAATGTAGTTTTGTGTATCTAACACCACAGTTGACTGTGGTGGTAGACCAACATCACAAGGGATCCCTGGTGCTGCTCTGTTTTTGTTTTTGTTTTTTTTCAAGTTTCGCTCTTGTTGCCCGGGCTGGAGTGCAATGGTGTGATCTCGGCTCACTGAAACTTCTGCCTCCCGGGTTCAAGCAAATCTCCCGCCTCAGCCTCCCGAGTAGCTGGGATTACAGGTGCCCACCACTGTGTCCAGCTAATTTTTTTGTATTTTTAGTAGAGACGGGGTCTTACCATATTGCCCTGGTTGGTCTCAACCTCCTGACCTAGGGTGATCTGCCTGCCTCAGCTTCCCAAAGTGTCAGGATTACAGGTGTGAGTCACCCCGCCTGGTCTATGTAATTTTTTTTTTTTCTTTAAGACAGAGTGTTGTTCTGTCACCTAAGTTGGAGTGCAGTGTCGTGATCTCGGCTCACTGCAACCTCTGCCTCCCGGGTTCAAGTGATTCTCCTGCCTCAGCCTCCTCAGTAGCTGGGATTACAGGTATGCACCACCACACCCGGGTAATTTTGTATTTTTAGGAGAGACGGGGTTTTTCCATGTTGGTCAGGCTGGTCTTGAACTCCTGACCTCAGGTGATCCACCTGCCTTGGCCCCACAAAGTTACAGGCATGAACCACTGTGCCTGGCCCCCACTTCTTTTTTTTTTTTTTTTTAAGATGGAGTCTCACTCTTTCACCCAGGCTGGAGTGCAGTGGCGCTATCTTGGCTCACTGCAAGCGCAGCCTCCTGGGTTCACGCCATTCTCCTGCCTCAGCCTCCCGAGTAGCTGGGACTACAGGCACCCGCCACCACGCCTGGCTATTTTTTTTTTTTTTTTTTTTTTGTATTTTTTAGTAGACACAGGGTTTCATTGTGTTAGCCAGGATGGTCTCGATCTCCTGACCTCATGATTCACCCGTCTCAGCCTCCCAAAGTGCTGGGATTACAGGCGTGAGCCACCGCACCTGGCCCCCATTTCTAAATCAATCTCCCATTTCTAAAATTTTGTCACTTAAAAATGTTACAGACAGGGTGCAGTGGCTCACCTTTGTAATCTCAGCACTTTGGGAGGCCAAGGTGGGTGGATCGCTTAAGGCCAGGAGTTCGAGACCAGCCTGGCCAACATGGTGAAACCTTATCTCTACTAAAAATACAAAAAATTAGGCTGGGCGCGGTGGCTCAAGCCTGTAATCCCAGCACTTTGGGAGGCTGAGGTGGGCGGATCACGAGGTCAGGAGATCGAGACCATCTTGGCTAACACAGTGAAACCCCATCTCTACTAAAAACACAAAAAAATTAGCCGGGCTTGGTGGCAGGTGCCTGTAGTCCCAGATACTCGGGAGGCTGAGGCAGGAGAATGGCGTGAACCCAGGAGGCGGAGCTTGCAGTGAGCCGAGATCGCGCCACTGCACTCCAGCCTGGGCGACAGAGCGAGACTCCATCTCAAAAAAAAAAAAAAAAATTTAGCTGAGCTTGGTGGCTCACGCCTGTAATCACAGCTACTCAGGAAGCTGAGGCAGGAGAATCGCTTGAACTGGGAGGCGGAGGTTGTGGTGTGCCAAGATCACACCACTGCACTCCAGCCCAGGTGACAGAGCAAGACTCCATCTCAAAAAAAAAAAAAATTGCATAGGCCAGTTGTGGTAGGTCATGCCTGTAATCCCAACACTTTGGGAAGCCAAGGCAGCAGACTGCTGGAGGTCAGGAGTTCGAGACCAACCAGGCAATATGGTGAAACTCCGTCTCTGGTAAAAATACAAAAATTAGTCAGTGTCGTGGCACATGCCTGTCATCCCAGCTACTTGGGAGGCTGAGGCATAAGAAGCTCTTGAACCTGGGAGGTGGATGTTGCGGCAAGCCAAAATCAAGCCACTGCACTCTAGCCTGGGCGACACAGTGAGACTCTGTCTCAAAAAAATAATTATTTTATTTTATTTATTTTTTTGAAACCGAGTCTCGCCTGTCGCCCAGGCTGGAGTGCAGTGGTGTGATCTCGGCTCACTGCAAGCTCCGCCTCCCAGGTTCACGCCATTCTCCTGCCTCAGCCTCCCGAGTAGCTGAGACTACAGGCGCCCACCACCTCGCCCGGCTAGTTTTTTGTATTTTTAGTAGAGACGGGGTTTCACCGTGTTAGCCAGGATGGTCTCAATCTCTTGACCTCGTGATCCACCCGTCTCAGCCTCCCAAAGTGCTGGGATTACAGGCTTGAGCCACCGCACCCGGCAAAAATATAATTAAATTAAATTAAAATGTTATATAAAGCTGGGCACAGTGGCTCATGCCTCTAATCCCAGCACTTTCGGGAGGCCAAGGCAGGAGGATTGCTTGAGCCCAAGGGTTCAAGATCAGCCTGGGCAACATAATGAGAACTCATCTCTAAAAAACAGTTAAACAAATAGCCAGGCATGGTGGCATGCACCTGTGGTACCAGCTACTCGGGAGGCTGAGGTAGAAGGATTGCTTGATCCCAGGAGGTCAAGGCTGAAGTGAGCCATGATTGTGTCACCACACTGCAGCCTGGCAACAAAGTGAGACCCTGTCTCAAAAACAGTTACGTAAATAGAATAATACAATATGCACTCTTTGGAGACTATTTTTGCAGCATAATTTCCTAGATATTCATCCAAATTAGGCCGGGTGCGGTGGCTCACACTTGTAATCCCAGCACTTTGGGGGGCCGAGGCGGGCAGATCACAAGGTCAGGAGATCGAGACCATCCTGGCTAACACGGTGAAACCCCGTCTCTACTAAAAATACAAAAAAATTAGCCGGGCGCGGTGGCGGGCGCCTGTAGTCCCAGCTACTCGGGTGGCTGAGGCAGGAGAATGGCATGATCCCGGGAGGCGAAGCTTGCAGTGAGCCGAGATAGTGCCACTGCACTCCAGCCAGGGGGACAGAGCAAGACTCCGTCTCAAAAAAAAAAAAGAGATTCATCTAAATTATTGTGTGTATCAATAGTACATTTATTTTCATTACTGAGTAGTATTCCTTGGTACCAACTTACCAGTTTGTTTAATCATTCATCTGTTAAAGGATATCTGACCTGATTCCAGTTTTTGGCTCATACAAGTAAAGCTTTTTTTTTTTTTTTTTTTTTTTTTTTTTGAGACGGAGTCTCGCTCTGTCGCCCAGGCTGGAGTGCAGTGGCCGGATCTCAGCTCACTGCAAGCTCCGCCTCCCGGGTTCACACCATTCTCCGGCCTCAGCCTCCCGAGTAGCTGGGACTACAGGCGCCCGCCACCTCGCCCGGCTAGTTTTTTTTGTATTTCTTAGTAGAGACGGGGTTTCACCGTGTTAGCCAGGATGGTCTCGATCTCCTGACCTCGTGATCCACCCGTCTCGGCCTCCCAAAGTGCTGGGATTACAAGCTTGAGCCACCGCGCCCGGCCAACAAGTAAAGCTTTTAAGAATATTTGTGTATAAATTTTTGGTTGAACATAAGTTTTTGTCTCTCTGGGATAAATGCCCAGGAATACAATTGCTGGGTCACGTAGTAGTTGCATGTTTAGTGTTATTGTTTTGTTTTGTTTTGTTTTATTTTATTTTGTTTTGAGACAGAGTCTCGCTCTATCGGCCAGGCTGGAGTGCAATGGCACAATCGCAGCTCACTGCAACCTCCGCCTCCCAGGCTCAAGCAGTTCTCCTGCCTCAGCCTCCTGAGTAGCTAGGATTACAGGTGTGTGCCCCCATGCCTGGCTAATTTTTGTATTTTTAGTAGAGACAGGGTTTCACCATGTTGGCCAGGCTGGTCTTGAACTCCTGACCTCAGGTAATCCACCCACCTCAGCCCACCAAAATGCTGGAATTACAAATATGAGCCACCGAGGCTGGCTGCATGTTTAGTATTTTTGTTGTTGTTGTTGTTGTTTTGTTTGTTTGTTTTTTGAGATGGAGTCTCACTCTGTAACCCAGGCTGTAGTGCAGTGGCACCATCTTGGCTCACTGCAACCTCCGCCTCCCAGGTTCAAGCAATTCTCCTGCCTCAGCCTCCCGAGTAGCTGGGATTACAGGAGGCTGCCACCACGCCTGGCTAATTTTTTTTTTTTTTTTTTTCTGTATTTTTTAGTGGAGACGGGGTTTCACCATCTTGGCCAGGCTGGTCTTGAACTCCTGACCTCGTGATTCACCTACCTCGGCCTCCCAAAGTGCTGGGATTACAGGCATGAGCCACCACTCCCGGCCACATGTTTAGTTTTTGTCTGTTTGTTTGTTTGTTTGTTTTTAAGTTTAAGTTATTTATTTAAGCCATCTCCTGCCACAAGCAAAGGGATGGAAGACCAGTATACCAGTCGTCATTTGATACAAGAAGATGAGCTTAAGGTCCCGTATACTTTTTCTGATCCATGTGCAGAGTAATGGTCCAAACCAGTGCTGTGGTCCCTGGTGCCCAGGTAGTGGTCCAGATTCTCTTTATTCATCTTCGTAGCCAGTTGGAAGTGGATTCACATGAGGGTTATGGAATACAGTATGGTTACCATCTCCCCAGGGAAACGGCTTGGTCCTGATGCGGAGATGAGGGTAGGCGATGAACTCGGGTCTCTCGTGCTCTCCGTGGTGTGACTTCAGGTACACATTCAGCATGCTGACTGCCACCCCGGGGAGCGCGACGAAGAAGGTGAGGGTCTTCCACATGCGAGCTGATTCCTCTTCACCATGGGCACCACTCAACATAGGCCACCCCAGCTGTGGGCCGGACTGACCCAGCAGCCAAGAAACCCAGGACACACCAACTGCCGCCATTTTCGACCTGGACTTCTCCACATGTTTAGTTTTTAAAAGAAACTGCCAAACTGTTTTCGAGAGTGGCTTTATCATTTTATATTCCCACCAGCAATGCATGAATGATCTGGTTTCTCTGCATTCTCACCAATACCTGGTGTTGTCTCTATTTTCAACTGGAGCCATTCTGATAGATGTGTAGTGATATTTTGTTGTGGTTTTAATTTGCATTTCCCTGATGTTTAATGATAAATATCTTTTCATGTGTTATTTGTCATCTGTATATCTTCTTTGGTTAGATGTCTTCATGTTTGCCAATTTTCTAATTAGACTGTGATTTTACTGTTGAGTTGAGAGGGTTCCTTATATTTTCTAGTCCTCTGTTGGATATATGGTTTATAAATATTTTCTCCCAGTCTGTAACTTGGTTTGCAGTGGCACGATCATGGCTCATTGCACTCTTGATCTCTTTTTTTTTTTTTTTTTTTGAGACAGAGTCTCGCTCTGTCACCCAGGCTGGAGTGCAGTGGCTCAATCTTGGCTCACTGCAAGCTCCACCTCCCAGGTTCACACCATTCTTCTGCCTCAGCCTCCCGAGTAGCTGGGACTACAGGTGCCCACCACCATGCCCAGCTAATTTTTTCTATTTTTTAGTAGAGACGGGGTTTCACTGTGTTAGCCAGGATGGTCTCAATCTCCTGACCTCGTGATCCACCCGCCTCAGCCTCCCGAAGTGCTGGGATTACAGGCATGAGCCACTGCGCCTGGCTGCACCCTTGACCTCTTAAGCTCACGTGATCCTTCCACGTCAGCCTTATTAGTTGCTGGGACCACAGGTATGCAACACCACGCCTGGCGTTTTTTTTATTTTTTGTAGAGACAGTATCTGGGAGCCTTGCCATGCTGCCCGGGCTGGTCTTGAACTCCTGGGCTCAAGCAATCCTTCCTCCTTGGCCTCTCAAAGTCCTGGGATTATGGGTGTGAGCCACTGCACTCGGCCTCAGCTTGCTTTTTTTTTTTTTTTTTGGAGACAGAGTCTCTCTCTGCTGCCAAGGCTGGAGTACAGTGGCGAGATTTCAGCTCACTGCAACCTCTGCCACCCAAGTTCAAGCAATTCTCCTGCCTCGGCCTCCCAGGTAGCTAGGATCACAGGCACCCGCCGCCACACCCAGCTAATTTTTGTATTTTTAGTAGAGACGAGGTTTCACCATGCGGCCAGGCTGGTCTCGAACTCTTGGCCTCAAGTGATCTACCTGCCTCTGCCGCCCAAACTGCTGGGATTATAGGCGTGAGCCATTGTGCCCAGCCTCAGCTTGCATTTTGAGGAATGAAAGCTTCCCACCTTCTTGGAGTTTTCATTCTGCTTGAAGACTACCATCGGACTGTTGAAGGCAGGCGGTTCTAAAAAGGGAACTCTTAAATACATATACAATAAGTTCTACCCTGAAGATTCTGGCTCAGGGATCTAGAATGGATTTTTTTTTTTTTTTTTTTTTTAGACGGAGTCTTGCTCTGTCACCCAGGCTGGAGTGCAATGGCCGGATCTCAGCTCACTGCAAGCTCCGCCTCCCGGGTTTAGGCCATTCTCCTGCCTCAGCCTCCCGAGTAGCTGGGACTACAGGCGCCCGCCACCTCGCCCGGCTAGTTTTTTGTATTTTTTTAGTAGAGACGGGGTTTCACTGTGTTAGCCAGGATGGTCTCGATCTCCTGACCTCGTGATCCGCCCGTCTCGGCCTCCCAAAGTGCTGGGATTACAGGCTTGAGCCCCCACGCCCGGCCTAGAATGGATTTTATCTGGGGACCTGCTGTCAGCCATTACCTATACTCCCAAGCCAGCCAAGCCTGACCTCACCAGATCTGGCCACTTCAGGTCTACAGCAGGAGAAACTGAGTGGCTGGGTATGGCTCTGAGGGCAGAAGCCAGTCACAAAGGCAAGAAGGTGGTCTTGGGACAGATTCCTGCTGAAGCCTGCAGGCCTAAAAGATGGTCTTTCTCTGCCTGGGAGTGGAGCAAGGCTCTAGCTCCAACTGAGCCAAAGTAAATTCCCTTGGGCCAGGACCTTCTGTCCCTGTTCATTAATTTTTTTTTTTCCTGTCGCCCAGGCTGGAGTGCAATAGCACGATCTCGGCTCGCTGCAACCTCTGTCTCCCAGGTTTAAACAATTATCCCGCTTCAGCCTCCTGAGTAGCTGGGATTACAGCCAGACATCACCACACCCAGCTAATTTTTTTGTGTGTTTTAGTAGAGACGGGGTTTCACCATGTTGGCCAGGTCGGTCTTGAACTCCGACCTCAAGTGATCTGCCCGCCTCAGCCTCCCAAAGTGCTGGGATTACAGGCGTAAGCCACCACACCCAGCCTAATTTTTGTATTTTTAGTAGAAACGGGGTTTCAGTATGTTGGCCAGGCTGGTCTCAAACTTCTGACCTCAGGTGATTCACCTGCCTCGGCCTCCCAAAGTGCTGGGATTACAGGTGTGAGCCACCGTGCCCAGCCTGTTTATTGATTTAACAGCAACATTTATTGAGCAGTGCTGGAGTTAAAAATATGAGCAAGACAGACTACCTTTGCCCACAAGAAGCTTATGTTCTAATGGCGGGGCATGCGATGTTCTCATCGGTGGGGGGAACATCATATAGAATAATATAGTATGTTAGCAGGTGAAAAATGCACGGTTAGAGTGATGGAACCATTGGCCTAGTGCTCAAGGAAGGAAGAGGGAGGTGTGAGGGAATTATCTGGCCAGGAGAAGGAACAGGTGGTGCAAAGCCCTAAGTGGGAGCACCTGGTATGTCTGAGGAGCAGTGGGGAAATCAGTGTGGCTGGAGGTAATAGAAGGACCAATATCGTGTGGGTCTCACAGACCACTATGATGACTTTGGCTACCACAAATAGGAGGAACTGTTGTGAATTTTCAGCAAATGAGATGTGCTCTCATTTATGTACTAACAGAATTATCCTGGCTGCAAAGTGGACAACAGACTGGAGGGGCAAGTTTGAAAGCAGGGACACCAGGCAGGAAGCTCTTGCAATAATTCAGGCAAGAGGCCGGGCACGGTGCCTCACGCCTGTAATCCTAGCACTTTGGGAGGCCGAGCCGGGTGGATCACAAGGTCAGGAGATCGAGACCACGGTGAAACCCCGTCTCTACTAAAAATACAAAAAAATTAGCCAGGCGCGGTGGCAGGCGCCTGTAGTCCCAGCTACTCGGGAGGCTAAGGCGGGAGAATGGCCTGAACCCAGGAGACGGAGCTTGCAGTGAGCCGAGATCGTGCCACTGCACTCCAGCCTGGGGGACAGAGCGAGACTCTGTCTCAAAAAAAAAAAAAAAAAAAAAAAAAAAAATTCAGGCAAGAGAGGAATGTGGCTTGGATCGGGGAAAACAGTGGGCATGCTGAGACGTGGTCTGGTCCTGGGCACATTTTGACCACAGTATCAACAGGATACTGGCACTTTCAATGTGGGGTATGAGAGAAGAGAATCTAGGGGACTCAAGGTGTTTGACAGGATCTGGCTGCCGTAGTCTGAGCTGGGGGAGGCTGTAGGTGGAGTGTGTCTGGGACGACCCAAAGCTCAGTCATATGTTTGGAGATGCCCAATTGGGCATTTACATGGAGATGTGGAGTAGGAAGTTGTCTACTGAGCCCAGAATTCAGGAGAAAATTTGAGCTGGAGATAGAAATTCCAGTTTTCAGATGGCATTTAGGGCCAAGAGTCTGGGTATGTTGATGGGGGAGTAAGTGTGGATGCAGGGGAGGAGAGGACTCAAGTGCTGGGCAATCAGAGTTAAGGCCCAGCTTGAAACTCAGCCACTGCTCCCCTGATGGGAGGATGTCCTGGCAGATGCCTCCTTATCGAGGACCCTCCTCAATAAGGGTTCCATGGTCTTCTGCTTCAGGGGAAGTCCCAGGTTGAGATATCCCAGGACTGAAGTGTTGCTTTAATTAGTCTCTGTCCTCTGTCTGTTGGCAGTTTAGCAGCTTAGGGGCAGTGGCTCCTGGCGACTTCCCTCCATTAGGGACCCTGAGGCAGTGATCCGGGTAAGGGCGGGTAAATAAGCATCATTTTCCCTATTCACTTTCTTTCTCACTATCTTTCAAGGAGCCGGCGCAGCAACACTTCTTCTCCAAGCATGACAACCGTACTTCCTTTGACAAAGTGAGTGCCGAAGAGAGGAAGAATGGCAAGCAGTCCCCCAGCCTAAGTTGAAGTCTGGACAGAGCAGGTGGTAGGGTGGAGGGGATGACACTGAGGGAGGGCTCCTTATGAAGGCAGAGGAGTGGCTATCTTCCCCCACAAACTTTTTCCTCTAGGAAACAGCCTATTCCCCCAAACAGAGACATCTCTATGTTGGTTTCCTCTGCCAGCTTGCCAGACAATGTGCAAGTATCCTGTGGGCCACTAACTTTCTGGGTGCTTCACCTTAGAATGAAAGACATCACTGGGGAGACAGGCCAAGGAGGCCAGGGTACAGGCCAAGACAGCCCGGCCTAGGACAGGCATCACCAAGCAGACTTGGGGTTAGGAGGGGTCCAAGAAGGTGCTTGGTGCCAGGAATATGGGCCAATGGCCCGTACCGTTGAGGAGGGCCCCTACTGCCTGCTGCAGGGAATTGGAAGGCGGAAGGACCTGGAGCGCCTGTGGCAGCGGCACACCTTCCTGCGCTGGGCACCCTGTGAGATAGAGTTGCGCCAGCAAGGGCCCCTGGAATCTTCTTACCAGGCTGATTTCCGACCAGGCCCAGGACTCAGTGGCCTCCCCCAGCGCCTCGTCCACTTTGTGCAGGTCCAGCCTTCCCATGCCAGGACCACCTACCAGCAGAACTTCTGCTACCCATCCCGGGGTGGCCACTGTGGCAGTTACAAGGTAGGGCCCCAGGCGCCAGTCATAGACATACTGCCTGACCTCCCAGTGATCCCAAGACCCAAGCTGCTGCAGCACTACCTTCATGCTGGGGTCTCTGAGTGTCTAAACTGGTCCAGAGCATTAAACAAGGACAGCTGACACAGCAGCCTCTCTGTGCTTGCAGCCCACAATGGGATGCAGCCCAAGAGGATGAAAGGTAGTAATGGGCTGCCAGGTCCTGTGCCTGTCTTCCAGGGCACTTGTGCCCATGGTGTTTGTGTGCTGGGCGTGGGAGGTGCTGCTCTGGGATCCCTGCCACTAGGTGAGAAAGGGGAGGCTAAGAGTCCAGGAGGGTTGCCATAGCCACAGCAGGTGGGTTCCAGGGTCCCAAATACTACTCTGTTCTTGTAGCAAACCCAGCTGTAGAGAGGAAGATTAGAGGGCAGTCCCCAGCCTAAGTTGAAGTCAGGACAGAGCAGGTGGTAGGGTGGAGGGGGTGACACTGAGGGAGGGCTCCTTATGAAGGCAGCAGAGTGACTATCTTCCCCACAACCTTTCTCTTCTGGGAAACAGCCTATTCCCCCAAACAGAGACGTCTCTGTGTTGGTCTCCTCTGCCAGCTTGCCAGACAATGTGCAAATATCCTGTGGGCTGCTGACTTTCTAGGTGCTTCACCCTAGAATGAAAGGCATCACTGGGGAAGCAGGCCAAGTATTCAGTGTAGCTATGGGGAAAGCAGACCCCAGAGACCTGTACTAGCAGGCAACAAAGGCTGGAAGAAGGAAGAGTTAGCAGCTTTCTCAGGAGGCAGCTGCCTTCGCGGGGTTTGTTGGATGGCCACACAGTCCTGTCCAAGAGACGGCTGCCCCACAGCTGAGGCAGAAGGAGACTGCCCTGGGCCACAAAACCCACTGAACCACCCCTCCCTGTGGGGGTGAGCAGAGACCCTAAGGAGACACTCTGTAACTTGGATCTGGAGGTCTTCCTAACCCTGTGGTATTTTGTTGTTGTTTTCTGAGCACTTCTCTGGTCATCCTATCCTGCCATCCTTTGGTGACATGTGACAGCCCTTCCTTACTGTCCTAGTGCTCTCTAACCCCCATGACAGTAAGGAGGTGCTGTCATCACATGTTGCCAAAGAATAAGCTCTGGCTTAGATGGAACAGAAATACCAAATCACTTTGGGAACACCGACCAGATCCAAGAGGCTCCTTCTGGACCCTCATCCCTAGGAGCATTGAGACCCCCAAAGGAAGGCAGGGGCAGTGGAAGCAACAAGGGAGTTCACACCAGGGTCCACACACTAGGTTTTAGCAGCACTTTTACTTCCACATCCAAACTCCCTAGGTCCTCACAACAGCCCTGTGAGGTAGGTAGGGTAGGAAGGTTTCAGAGATCCCCATTTATAGATGAGGATGCTGAGGCACAGAGAGGTGAAGTGACTTGTCCAAGGTCATACAACCAGCAGTGTAGAGGGCCCAAAGCCAGCATTCCTCTGCTTGAACTCCTGCGCTCTGGCCCTCTGGCAGGTCCCACATCCTCTCTATTCTCTCTGTGTCCCCCACCCTCTCAACTCTCCTGGGTCTACAGGGACCCTAAAGGCAGCCTGGCATCTGGGATTTTTCAGGAATGGCAACTGGGGTGGGCCTGGTCAACTCCAGATAGGAACTGACCCTGAAGAACATGAGGCCAGCTTTCCTTCTCCCCATTTCCCAGTTGGATGGAAGGCCTAGTAGGTCCCAGGGCAAGGATGGAGCTAGGCATGATTCATGAAAGAATGGTGATAAAGGTAGGTGTAAGCATATGTGTGTCCTGCACTAAAGGCAAAGGCTCCCCTAACCCAAGGCCCCAAGGCAGTGTCTCAAGTGCTCACCCCTGTGCCTCTCTCATCCGACAGAGCCACAGTGAGTGTCCTCAGCAGCAAAAGGAGCCATAGAAATAGCTGCCTCTGGCAATGAGCTGCTCCAGTGGACAGCTCCCACCAGGCCTTCAGACCCCATCACGCAGACATAGTGCCTCCACGGCTTGACTGGGGCCCTGGGCCACACCCCCAATAACAAACAGCCGGGGCCCAGCCTGCAGACTAGAGCAGGAGCAGCGTGCAGTGGGCATGGCTGGCAATGCCTCCCAGCGCCTCCTTGCAAGGCTAAAGCTCTCCACAGAGCCCAAAGGACATGGCTGGTTTCCTGCAAGAAGGAGAGAGAAGGCTGTGAGAGGCACAGGCTGTAGGGACTCCAGGCCCTTCTGCTCCCTGAGCCCAGAGAATAGCCCAGTAGGTATCACTCCAGGATGAGCTATCAGTGCCTTGCTCTTCATTGCCTGTGTTCATCATTTGTTCATTCATTCATGTTTCTTTTTTCTTTTTGTCTCTTATTTTTTTTTTTGAGACGGAGTCTCGCTGTGTCGCCCAGGCTGGAGTGCAGTGGCGCGATCTCGGCTCACTGCAAGCTCCGCCTCCCGGGTTCACGCCATTCTCCCGCCTCAGCCTCCGAGTAGCTGGGACTACAGGCGCCCGCCACCTCGCCCGGCTAGTTTTTTTTTTTTTGTATTTTTAGTAGAGACGGGGTTTCACCATGTTAGCCAGGATGGTCTCGATCTCCTGACCTCGTGATCCACCCGCCTCGGCCTCCCAAAGTGCTGGGATTACAGGCTTGAGCCACCGCGCCCGGCCCATTCATGTTTCTATATGTCCTCTTGACTGTGCATACAGTGGTCATTTCTCTTGCTGCTGTCTCGTAGACCCTTGCTGGTGCTTGACAGAGCCCCCAGTCACTGAGGAACACCCTGAGTGCTGGGCCAGGGAGACCACATCCTGCCTGCTTCACAGATAGGGAAAAGAGCTCACAAAGCCCTGACCCCTGGAGTGCCTGGAGATGGGCAGAAGGTGGCACACATGCTGGGGGCTACTCTTGCCTGTCTTGGGACTCCCTCCTCTCCCCAGCCCCATAGAGACTTACCAAGGCCCCCAATGGCCACAATGTGGCCCCCAAGGGACCCAACCACAAAGTCTGCCCTCTTATCCCTCATGCGCAGGCTGCGGGGCAGTTTGGTCCAGGACCCTGCAGGAGAGGGGAGGTCAGATCTAGTGACGTATGCACTATGCCCCTCCATCCCACAGAGAGTGGCAGGACAGCCCAGGACAGCCACTGCTCACCATGCTCCAGGTCAAACATCTCCACAGTGTTGACAAAGTGTGGGCGAGAGTAGAAGTTGTGGGGCCCAGGCTGCTGCAGGCCACCCAGGCTAAAGACGCTGCCTTCAGCCATGGCGCAGCCAGCAAAGGCCCGACGGCTGGGTAGGCTTGGATGCCGGGTCCATGTACGGGCCTCCAGATCAAAGGCTTCAAAAGCAGTCACGGGGAGCTTGCCCTGGCGGCCCCCTGTCAATGGAATTGGGGTACCTGGGAAGGAGCCCAGGAGGCTTGGTGTGCTCCTCACTAGGTTGCTGATCTGCCTGCCTCAGCCTCCCACATCCTGCTGTGTGCACACTTGCACATGAATCATCCACCCTACAGTCCCTCAGATACTGGGGTTTGGTTTTCCAACCACAGCAAGACCACCAGGGGTCAGAGCCTCAGAGCAGGCATGGATCACCCCAACAAAGCTTATTTTGTTCTGCCATCCTGGACTGAGCCCGATCCCTATCCCAGCCAACCTATGAGGATGAGGATTTCTAAACTCTGAGCCCCTTTCCCACATCCCCCAGGCCCTTACCCAGGACATAGATCTTGTTCCCATGCAGGAAGGTGGAGGCCCCATAGCAGGGTGTGGGCATGGAGGGTAGCGAAAGCCAGCAGTCCCGACGGGGCTCATACACACATACCTGGGCCTGGGGGGCCGTGTCAGGGCCCATTCCCCCCAGAGCATACACCATACCATCTGCATAGAAAAGAGTAGTTCAGATTGTACCCCAGCCTGCCAGGGTACCCCACCCTGACAGCTGCCCTGGTAAGGCCTGGGGGTGGCTGGAGACCCATGTGTTTATGGCATCCCTCGCCAGGAACAGACACTCTACTACCTGCCTGCAGTGGGGGCTGGGAGAGCTGGGATTCCTACTCTGGCCAGGGCCCCTCTGAGTAAAGAGCAGGAGGCAGCTGATCTAATTATAATCCGACTCTGTCTCCCTGGAGATGCTATGGCAACAGAGTCTGGCATCCAAGCAGGGCTGGCCTGGGCTGGTGGTCAGACCTGGAGGCCAGAAGGTGGGGACTCCCCTCGGGGAGGAACATGGGGGGATGGCTTAAGCCGGGGTGAGAAACATGGGGATCAATCTGCTTAGCACAGAGCTCAGTCTGGGGAGGGGGATTGGGGACCAGCTGGAGTTGGAGATGGGGCTGGGAGAGGAATGGCTTGGGTCTGCTGGGTAAAGATACTGTCCACAAGCCTTCTGCCCCAGGATCCCTGCCAGCACCTGTATGTGACACTCTTTCATTAGAGTAGGCTCTCATCCTCTGTTAAACCCTCAGAGTCAGCTATGATATGTCTGGGGGCCTTGGGGTAATGGGCCAGTCAGCTGGGGGCTTCCATGGGAACCATCCCAGGTCATTTGGCCTTTGTCCATATCAGGCTCTCTGGTGTGTGGGAAGGGTTGGGGGTGGGGCAGGAAGTCTAAGCACAGGCTCTGAGCGGAGGCCCTAC
The DNA here is from genome assembly GCF_003255815.1 of Theropithecus gelada. Taxonomy (NCBI): domain Eukaryota; kingdom Metazoa; phylum Chordata; class Mammalia; order Primates; family Cercopithecidae; genus Theropithecus; species Theropithecus gelada. Next base: position 91,021,037 of record NC_037669.1, read on the forward strand.
TCCTCTCCCCAATCCCAGACTATTTATAAGCCTGGGAGTCATTAGGCCATCCCACCCCCATCTCTTAGAAATGAGGAGTGGGGCAAGAACATGGCTAGGGTCTCCCATCATCCTGGGATTGGCTTGGGCTCTGCCTCCCACCTTAGCCAGAAAAGGCAGTTAATAGAAGGCTGCTGAAAGCCTAGCTCAAAGCTAGGCTGGAAAGGATACAGGGGATGAGACCACATCCTGGGCACCCATGTAAAAATTACAGCTCTTGTTCAGTCTCTGAGGGTAAGGGACTAAGTCAGGAAATAATAAAAGGTGTTAGGGTACCTGAAGTGCCTTCCTTGGGACGCCACTCACCTCTCTCCACAGTTGCAACCCCCATGGCTGCTTGAGGGAGGGTGGCCCGACGCTCCCAGCGGCCCTCATCCATCAGGAAGGCCTCTACAGCAGCTACTGGGCTCTGGACCTCATCCACACCACCCACTACTAGCACCTGCTTGCCCAGAGCTACCGCAGCTGCTCCAGCCCGGGCAGTGGGCAGGGGTGCCAGTGCCAGCCATGTGTGCGAGGCCATGTCCAGTGTCTCAGCAGTGTCCAAGGGCAGTCCAGCCCGGCCACAACCCCCCAACACCAGCAGGTGCCCATCTTGGTGTGCCACTGTGCCATAGACCCGGCAAGTGGGCATGGGGGGGGAACACCTGCCAAGCAAAGGCCCGGCCACCTCCTGCAGACATGGTGTTCACTGCCAATGGCAGGCCATGCTGTCTGCTCAGACTGTAGGCCTCACTGGGGAGGCATGACAGGGCCTCATCTTGATTCTGCCAGGGCCACAAGAGGTATATGACCAGTCCAGGGACCTTGCCTTCACCTGGAGGAAACAGGGAAAACAGGGGTCAGGGCCACTGACCATCCCCTCAGGATACAGATAAGCAGCCCATAGCTGAGGGCAGGGCTAGCCCAAAATCACTGGTGGAAAAGGCAGGGGGAGAACCCAACCCCTCTGGCTAGTACATCACTGTGGAGGCCCTCCTGGAGTGGGAAGGAGGGTAGACCCCAGGTACCCAGGAGCTTTTCCCCTTTCCCACTGGGGCATGAAGGATTCTGCTTCCCACCCACTACCCTAACCACTCAGCAACTGGGTCAAATCTGGGTCTAGGCGGGCGGTAGTAAGGTGATTAGAACAGGACTCTCCATCCAAGACCCTTCCTTTCCCCTCAACAAGCCTCACACTGGTTCTGCATGAGGGGAGTCCTACTATATCCTCCCCTTACTGGCTTCCAGAGTGCCCTGGGCAGCCTAGGGGTCCCCACGCCTACTGTCAGGGGTCAGACTCCAGAGTATCCTTACAACATCCTGGGGGCCATTCCACAGGGTTAAACTATTCCCACCAGTAAAAGGCCAGAGTCAGGCTGTGTTTCTGACTAGGGTAAGGACTGCACACCAGGGTTCCACACTCTCCTCTGGAGGTCCCCCACAGGAGTTTGCCCATTCCAAACCCCCCAGAAGCCAGATTTCCTGGTGTCCAGAAGTGGGATGGGGGGGCCGTTGGGGGAATCTCATGACCACAGGACTCCAGGGTCCGAGTTCAGGGCGTTTCCAGCAGGAATGGGCAGCTGGACTTCTGGGTTCCCTCGCAGCAGATCCCCAAGTTCTCCAGCCACCCCTTTCTCTTGGGGGCTACACTCCTGGACCCCTGGCAGGAGGGCCTCCTGGCCCCAAACTTCCAGTTCAAGGATGTGGGGGGCGGGTCTGGGCTAACGCGCTTGGGGTGCTACACCCCGCGCCCCAAACTTCCCCTGAGCGCGGTTCCCGCGGGACTCACCCGCCGGTGCTCCGATGCAGCTAGGGCAAGGGGTCCGCCGTTCGGCCTCCGCTGACGCTGGATCTGGCTGGGGCTGAAGTCGGGCTCTGGTGGGGCTCCTGCACTGCTCCGGCGCGGGGCGGGGCTGGGCCAGGTCCGCCCCTCGCCCCCCTCCCCCTGCGACTCAGAGAAACCTCCGCCCGCCTTAACCCTGCACATGCCGCAGCTGGAGCAGGGCGTGCGGATCCACGGTCACACGCAAACGGACAGATAAACGGACACGTGGACATTGGGCCTGACAGAATTTAGCGTCCGACCTCGGGCAGGAGTAGAAATGAGGCAGCGGCGAGCGACACAACACGTGTATGGCAAGGGGCAGTTCTGAGCCCTACCCAGCCCGAGGGCTTGGGGGGCCGGCGCCTGCCCACCTCCGCTGAGCTCCCAGGAGCCCAATGACAGGCTTCCCGGCGGCGCCCCCTGGAGGCCACTGGGGGCATGGCCTGGGGCTCTGTCACGTGGGGGCAGCCTGGGTCGCCCTTACCTGGGCATAAAGCAGGAATAGGTCTTACAGTGTACACTGAGGCTAGCGGGGGTGGAGGAACAGAATGTACCGACCCTTCTACAAACCTGGGTGGGGAGAATTCCTGGAGGGAGTGATACTGAGCAGAGGATGTGCTGGAAGAGTCAGAGACCAGGGACCTCCCTAGTGGGTCACTCTGGCCTTATCCTGTAGGGCCTGAGAGACCTGGGCTACTATACATGTTTAGGATCCTGGGCTTGCCTCTAACCAACTCTGGGGTCAAGCAAGAGCAAACTGGTGTGACAGGGGCCCACCTATATCAGGCCCAGAGCTTGGCCCTGCCTATCTTCTGAGCATTCAGAGTATTAGCTAAGTCTTCAAGCTGGGGGCCCATTTGTACAGGTCAGTGGTACCTGTGGGAAGAGGTCCTTGCAGTTGTCTGTGTCTGCTCACTGCCTTGTCCCCCTTTCATGGACAGTGCTTATCTTAGTTCCCCCAAAGTAGACCTGGACAAAGATATACATGCATATAGTTAGTATGGGAGGTGAGGCCAAGAAACACCAGCAGTGGCAAGGAGACAAGGAAAGCAGCCAATAAAGGAAGTGTCATCAAGCAAGCTACCACTGTGGGCAATTGGGACCAAATCCTGCTGGGGATTCTGGGAGCCAGCATAGAACATAGGCCTTACATTATTGCTGCCCCCAAGAGCAAGGGGAGCTGAGGTACTCATTCTCAAATCTCCATTAGTCATGGGTTGAGAGCTGTTTGGGGGCATTACCTATTAACTCCCTGGCCTACCTCACATCTGGCCTTCCCAGAAGTCTATGGGTAGACCCTTCCCCATGACCAGAGAAGAGAGCCTTCGCCCTTTTCAGGGACTGTCAGTTGGATTCAGTCGGCCTGCACAGAAATGGTGGTGCCAAGACTGGTTACAGACTGCACAGACCCTGACTTGAAGGCCTCAATTCTCCTTGTCCCACTTCATCCTGGACTTGCTCTTCAGTGCCCTCACTTGGGGGCACTGTTGCCACCCTCTTGTGATTGCCAATAGGCTTCCAAGAGGCTCACACTGCCCTGCAGTCCCCTTCACATTTGCTACTGTTCCCTTTCCAAGTTCCTTCCCCCTACTTTCCAGCAATTAAGCACTTACAAGCCACTTGCCTTTAGATACCTCCCAACACCCCAAGTCCCTCTAGTCTCCCCTTCCTCCCCTCCAGTCAAACTCTTGAAGCCATCTGTCCTCACAGCCTCCACCTTCTTGTTACTTGCCACCTCAGTGTGCTGCCACTCCTCCCCAAAAGTTGTTCTTGGAGGCCGGGCGCGGTGGCTCAAGCCTGTAATCCCAGCACTTTGGGAGGCCGAGAAGGGCGGATCACGAGGTCAGGAGATCGAGACCATCCTGGCTAACACGGTGAAACCCCGTCTCTACTAAAAATACAAAAAAAAAACTAGCCGGGCGAGGTGGCGGGCGCCTGTAGTCTCAGCTACTCGGGAGGCTGAGGCAGGAGAATGGCGTGAACCCGGGAGGCAGAGCTTGCAGTGAGCTGAGATCCGGCCACTGCACTCCAGCCTGGGCAACACAGCCAGACTCCGTCTCAAAAAAAAAAAAAAATTGTTCTTGGAAAAGTCATCATGGAATACCATAGAGCTAAAACTATATGTGCCTGTGGTCCTTAACTAAATCTTGCTAGCATCTTCAAAGTTTTGCCCCTTGTGACCTCAACTTCCTCCTGCTGCTTGTCCTGCCTCTCAGAATCCTTTTTGTTTGTTTTTGTTTTGTTTTTTGAGACACAGTCTCACTGTCGCCCAGGCTGGAGTGTGTGTGTATATATATATATATATATTTTTTTTTTTTTAGCACGATCTCGGCTCATGCAACCTCTGCCTTCCGGTGGTTTCAAGCGATTCTCCAGAGTAGTCCCAGCCTCCTGAGTAGCTGGAACTACAGGCACGTGCCACCACGCCCAGCTAATTTTTTTGTATTTTTAGTAGAAACGGGGTTTCACCATGTTGGCCAGGATGGTCTCAATTTCTTGACCTCGTGATTTGCCCACCTCGGCCTCCCAAAGTGCTGGAATTACAGGAATGAGCCACTGCACCCGGCCTAGAATCTTTTGCAGGCTCTGCTTCTTCTCCATCACCAGGAATTGGATCCTCAAGATTCAACCCTGGCTTTTCTCCCTGGCACACATATTTCCTCTTGAGGCAATACCTCCCAAGCTACTGCCTTCATTCACATCTAGATCTCCATCAGATCTCTCTGCTCAGACAGAGGTGGGTCCAGGATCCACTGAGAACCATATGAGGCTGGAGGAGCAGGTGGCTTACTCGTGTAATACTAGCACTTTGGGAGACTGAGGTGGGCAGATCACCTGAAGTCAGCAGTTCGAGACCAGCTTGGCCAACGTGGTGAAACCCTGGCTCTACTAAAAATACAAAACACTGGCCAGGCACAGTGGCTCACGCCTGTAATCCCAACACTTTGGGAGGCCAAAGTGAGTGGATCATTTGGGATCATTTGAGGTCAGGAGCTTGAGACCAGCTTGGCCAACATGGTGAAACCCCACCTCTACTAAAAATACAAAAATTAGCCAGGCACGGTGGCAGGCACCTGTAGTCCCAGCTACTCTGGAGGCTGAGGTAGGAGAATTGCTTGAACCAGGGAGGCAGAGGTTGCAATGAGCTGAGATCATGCCACTGCACTCCAGCCTGGGCAACAAAAGAGACTCTGTCTCAAAAAAAAAAAAAAAAGGAAGAAGAAAAAAAGAACCATATAAGATGCCAAATGGAAAGCAAGGACTGGGTTCTGGGATCACCCTGTGTTCTCTCTCATCTCATCCCGTCTGATCCCAGTTGTGCCTGTAGGCTCAGCATCCACTAGAGTCCAGGTCAAGTCAGACTGCACTCTGACGAGTGCTCCCAAAGAGTTCCATCTAGGGCATACTGGGCACCAGGAGGCAAAAAGTTAGGCCCTACCACCCCCAAAGGGAGCTAGGTACCCCATGATCCTTACCCCTAATCTCTATCATTTCCCCAGTTCTCATGTCTGGAAGGGACACAGCAGAGCCAGAGGATTGGACCTACCCTTCCTCGTTCTCCATTTGCCCTAACTTCTGAGTTGAACATCACCAGAGAGAGGTCTGGATATACTTGCACTGGTGTCATCCCTGGAGGATGGGCTCTCACTCTCTATGGAAGGGGTTCCTATTTGCACAGCCATGGCCCACCTGCACACAGGAGGCCAACACTGCTGGCTTTGGAGAAGCTGTACAAGGCAACTGGTTGAATTGGTCCTGAGAGAGTGAACAGTCAATCCTCAACCATGGACAGGGCCAGAGACTGGACTCACCCACAGCTGGGGACTGGGGGTGTCAAGATGGGGCTTCCTGACTGCACCCCATGAGACCCTGGCCCTTGGGACCCTACTCTTCCTTTCTTTCCACCAGCAAAAAAAAAGGCTAGAAGCACTGACCCCAGAGGAACAGGAGATTTTGCAGTTCCTGCTAGATACCTTGGCTACACTTAAAGGCACCAAGGACCTCACCATCAGTGCTGAGGCTCTGGGAAGCTAAGAGGCACCAGATGAGGCCTATGGCACTGCTGGGTGAACTAGGCACTTGTCTTTAGGAGTGCCTGGACCCTGCTGTATAAGCAGGGAAAATACAGAGCAACTAGAGGATCCTGGGGTCACATGGGCAGGAAAAAGGGCTAGTACCCAGTCCCTAAATGAAGCATACCACCACCCTCCTGTGATTGCCAATAGGCTTCCACCTGACCCTAACTACCAAATAAGGCACCACTGCAAGGGTCAAGGTCCAAGAGTTGTGGCAATATTTCTGCCTCCTGGCTCATGCTGTGACCCTAGTTCAAATGCTCCCACTACCTCATCCATGAAACCAGGGCTCCCAGGATGGCTCCCAACCTGGACTTGGGAACCTGTGACTAATGGGACCTTCAGTCAGAGCTGTGGAGACCACTCTGACCTCTCATTGAACTCACAGACCCCTAGGGTTGATTTTGACCTGTATCCTATAACCACCACCCCTGTACTAGCCCAAGAGCACGGGTAAAAAGACTGAGGTCCCAGACTCCTAGGCAAAAGGAAAGGGGTTCTGAGCAGTGTTAAGACTGGAGGCAGGACTTCCTTCCATTGAGGGGCTGAGGCTGGGCCAATGACTATACCTGCCCTGACCTGCCTGAGCAAGTATACTCAGGCCCACAGTGGTATACTGGAGCTCCCAGACTCGGTATGCATTTGGGCTTGCATGCACCACTTGTGATCACGTGCACACCAGCCTTTCATGCCATGTGCCATGGGCCCTATTCTCAGGAAGAGAGGAAGGCCTGCTGTCCTTGGAGGAGATACCCTTACTGCAAAACAAACTCCCTGTCAGGAGGCACTCCTCTTTCACCCTCTGGTCAGGTGTCTGGGACTGAAGTGGGCATTGTCAGTGGCTAAAGGAAGATCAGAGGGTGGAAGATGGCCCGAACCTTGCCAGGAGCCCCTCCCAGATGTCAATGCACCACCAGCTCCCCTCAGAAAAGGTGTCAGATGACCCCTAATCCAGTCGTAGCCGGGCTGTAGTGAGTCCTTGCCTGGGGCCACGTCAGAGGGCACCTCTGTTCTTCAGCTTTCTGCACAGGGCCGAACGGGTTTGGAGCGGTCACCGCGGCCACCACCTCCAGGCAGTCCTCCTTGGTACCCAATCTGCTCCGCCCCCAGACTTTGGGGGAAAATGGGGTCTCGGGGGTCAAGGGTCATTAGGGCGGGCTGGGTCCCGGAAGCGGAAGCGCAGTACACTTCCGGCGCGCAGCGGGCGGCCATGTTGGAGCAGCGGAGGCGGCGCAGAGGCGCGTCTTGGGTCCCCGCGGCGGCGCCGGTAGGTTGGAGCCGCGGGCCTAGCCGCGCCGCGGAGGGGTAGCCCGCGAGGCGGCAGGGCGGACGGGCAAGCGGCCGACCCTTCCCGGACCCGCGTCCTCCGCCGGCCTGGCCGAGACCCCCACCCCACCCCCACCCCGCGCCCAGCGACCCCACCCTGGGGCTGCGCGGTCCCGGTCGGGCTAGCATCGTTCACCCTGTACATTTCGCTGCCTCAGTGACCCCCGCCTCACGGCTTGGGCCCTAAGGACGCGCACTCCCAGCCTGAGGGCCCCGATCTGCCCCCTCCCCCGTTCCGCCTGTATGGCGCCTCTCTCACTCTCTCACCCCCTATCTTCCGTCAGCTTCTCCTGCCTCCCCCGGGGGCACGTGTGAAGGGAAGTCGGGAGCCGGGCAGCAGCCTCTGTTTCCGAAGCTTCTCGAAAGCCCAGAAAACCCCTCCCAAGAGCCCAGCCTAACCTGCGTGGAAGATCCCCCAGGTCACCCCAAATATTTGCGTCGGGGAGCGTGTGAGGATGGGAAATAGGTCCCTCTCTCTTCTACAGTTCACAGCTCTGGGAACTACATCCCCTCAAAAAATATTAATAAAGAACTAAAGTCATGTGCAAGGATTGTGCTTGGAGAACGGTCTCTGGGGTGGGGAAGTGCCCAAGACACCTGAGGATCCAAGAATGTCTCCAAACAAAGAGCCCCAGGGCATTTCCTCCAGGGTATTCTGAAGACTTCATCTGCTGCCTTAGAGCGGTGGGAAGAAACTACACAGAAGGGCCTCATGGCCCGAGGGACCTGCCTGATCCTGGCTGATCTTTTAATGCTCTGGTGCAGCTGGGGAGCTGCCTCCTGCTTCTGGGAGCCCTCAGTGTTAGGTTGGGTATTAGATGTTATGATTGATGGCCACAGCTTCTTAAAGAAGTCTGAAACTAGTTGGATGTTCTCAGTCACCTCCATCTGGGCTGTACTGAGGTCTGTGGCCCTCCAAGTCTTAGGTAGGACAGTTCATACCGCGAATGTCCCCTTAACTCACCATCCTACTTGCAGCCTTTGGCTCCCATTGTCCTTAAACCTTGGGTTCTTGGTCTGGCTGCCTGGTCCCTGGTCTGCCTGGTTGCCTAGGGAGATGTCATTGGCACCTGCTACTCGTTAGCTTTCTAGTTTCTGTTGAAGAAAAATCCGACTCTTTCCCTGGATTTGGTCTCCATGCCTCTGGAGCTAGAAAATGGGTTGCTGAGTACCCTGTCTGGAGACTGAAAACAGAACTTCTGGTGGGCAGGGAGATTCCCCCACCCCAGTCCAGCTCCACACATGAACAGCAGCAGCTGGAGAAACAGATGGGCATGGGCAGTGGGTGTAAGTATGGGCCCTTTGGCTAACATTCAAGGTTCTTTGTTGTTCTATCCTCGCCTGTTTTTTCACCTAGATCCCAGATCCCACACCAAGTATGCCTTAACTCCTTCTCACTTTGGAGCCATTGCTTTAGCTATTCCCCTTTTTGCTCCATTTCCATCTGATCCTTTTTCATTCATCATATCCTAGCTAGGTGTTAACTCACTCAGGAATCCTTTCCTGACCCATTGGCAAACTGAGCTGAGTGCCAGCATTCACTCCCAAGAATCTTAATGGTGTATTTTTCTTGCCTTCTAGCCTGGGTTCCTTGAGGACAGGGATATTGCCTGTATTCCCAGAGCTGAGTAATTCTAGGTTTCTGGCCTCGGAAAATACAGAGTTGAATTAAAATGTACCAGGCTCAAATCTTTTCAGGGACCCGGCAGCAGGTTGGATGGCTCTGAGGAGTTTCTGAGTGTGTATCTTGAAGAAGCTCCCTGACCCTTACCCTCTCCTCCCACCCCAGCATGGTAGAGGGTCAGGAGACCAGTGTTTTACACCAGGAAGTGTCTCACTCTGGCCAGATTCCTCAGTGTCATGGAGATTGGGGCACTGATTGACCTGTCTATGTGTTCTGGCCCCTTGTCTTAGTGCCATTCTTATTGACTCTTTTCCTCTTGTCTTGGAGGTGCCAAGCGCTGGTTTGTGGATACCCAGGCAGATCTGCAGTGCCTAATGCCATGAGTGTGGTGGTTCAGCATGTGGAGGAAAAAGCTGTGCACTCCTGGTCGCGCATCTCCACGGCTGGGAAGAAGGCCCTGGAAGAGGCGCTGCTTGTCTTTAACCCCATGAGCCAGGATCTCAGTGCCACAGAGGCCCAGCTTGTGGCCTTCCTGCAGGGCCTGCGAGATGATGGCTTCCAACCTACCATTCTGCGCAGTGGTGATGTCTATGGCTATAGTTCATGCACAGCTAATCCCCCAAGCCAGACGAAACTGCAAGCTCGTGCCCCTAACCCAACTGCCACATCACCTCCAGCCAGTGCTCCCCGAACTGCCATGCGGTTGCCCGCAGGTCGGGCCACACTGCTTCCCATGCCACTATCTGGTAGGCTGGCTAAAGCGTCCACACCAGCCCTTGCCAAGCATGCTACCACCAACCTGCTGCTGAGCTCTCTGAAGCAATCAAGTGCCAGCCATGCCCGGGGCGCAGCAGTGGGCTTCCCCACCCACCTTTATCCAGGTGTCTACCCTGCCATGCGGCTCTCTGTTGTCCTTGAGGCCCTGGTTCCACTCAAGACTACAATGCCCTGCTTGGGTGCCAAGCACAAGGCACAGTCACTGCATCTCTCACTTGCAGACTCTCCTCTGAAACTGCGGAAAAGTTCAGGGAAGGGTCCAGGGAACCCCCGGCCCAAAGCTCCCAGAAAAACCACAAGCAAGGGCTCCAAGTGTCTGACTCGCAAAGGCCCTGGGGCTGGACCCCGACGAGGCTCTGGGCACCAGAGCAAAACCAACAGAGCCACTGGGTCCCCCAGTGTCCGGCGAATGAAAGGGGGCTCTGCCCTGGGCACCAAAGCAGCCCAGGCCAAGGTAGCTCGAACACTGGCCAAAGCTGCTCGTTCCCAAGCCAGGGTGGCTCGAACACAGTCCAAGGCTGCTAAGGCCCGGGCCAAGGCCAAGGCAGCCCGGGCCAAGGCCAAGGCCAAAGCCAAGGCAGCACGGGTCAAGGCCAAGGCCAAAGTCATGGCAGCACGGGCCAAGGCCAAGACTAAAGCCAAGGCAGTACGGGCCAAGGCCAAGGTGGCTCGGACCCAGCCCAGGGGCAGGGGCAGGCCAAAGGGGTCTGCTAAGATCAGAACTACAAGGAAGGTCCAGAAATACCGCCCTGAGACTGTTGGGCAGAAGAGGAAAAGGGCTGAGGAGGCAAAAGATCTTCCTCCCAAGAAGAGAACACGGCTTGGGCCCCGATCTCCTAAGGCATGGCTAGGGCCTGGAACAGCAAAGCTGCTCAAGTTCCGTGCCATAAAGGTAGATAGGCGGTCCTCCGATGATGAGGTGCGGCAGCGGGCTCAGCGGATTCTCCGCGTGAACCTGTCACCTGAGATACGGCTCCAGCCATTGCTGCCACATTCAGCAGTCTGATTCCTTCACACGGCAATGTTTGGGGAAACGGAGCCCAGCTGTCTGTGTGGCCAGTGGTACAGTGTGCTATGCCCGTGGACTCCACAATCTTGAGGACTCCGGGTACCTCTCTAGGGCCCTTGTGACCACCAGCCTCCTTTCAGAAACTGGAGGGGGTGGGTTAGGGTGGGGTGGGTGGGTGGGAGGGGTGTTTTCATGGCGCGATGCACTGTGACTTGTTATTCAAGTTGTATGTCTACTGTTCCATCTATCACGTTTTATACCTTTCCACCTTCCAGTCTCCCTGCCCACCCTCCATGGTCTTTTTTGTATGTGTGGCTGCTGGCAGGCCAGCTTGAAGGTATAGGGAAAAAGGTCCCAGAAATAGGTATGCCTATTTCTGGGGGTTGTGGGAGGAGGCAGCTCCTGGGCCCCTTTGGAGACATGAGGGGAAATTGGCTTCTGTGGGTGTCTGAGAGGCATCCCCTGAAGACAGGAGCAGAGCCACTATGAAATAAGACACTTCCCTTTGAGGCTGCTCTGGTTTGTGATCCAGACAGGCCCCGTGTAGGACAGTAGGTTCCATGGGGAACCTTGCAGCTAGTGGGTTTTTAGGTCCTGGAATGGAGCCTTTGTGGTACTTCTCCTTAGGGACCAAACAGACAGCCTGGCTAAAATCTTGGGGCTTAGCCTGGGCTTTTCTGGTTTGGGACCAGGCCCAAAGGGGTTGAGGTGCTTCTCCCTCTCTGGTCTCCTGGGAGAGAGTAACTATCCTGAACTTTGATTGGTGGCAAGGTACTGGTGGTTGAGTCAGGACCACAGAGGTTGCCCTCAATGACCAAATAATTTTCTCCTTGATTGGGTGAGGTTTTCCATGACTGCCTCATCAGCAGTGCTTTCTGTCTGGATTTGAAGAGCTTTCTCTATTCCTAGGTCCAGCCTCATGCCCTCCAACATGGTCCATATGTTAAAATACATTGTCACCCTTCCTGCTTTTTAGAGAGGGGGCTGGGTCCTGGGACCTGAAGGACGTAACTGTCCTGCCCATCTGTAGTCCATCACTGGCTGCCCAGGCTGAATGGCAGTGCCTGGAGTGGGCAGGGAGGGGTACACATTTCCCCTCCCTGGGTTAGGGACATCATTTGAGTTAGAATCAGATGGTTTCTGTTTCTGGGTTTGGGCCCCACAACCTGCCAGCTGCCCTGGGTGATGGACCTATGGAGGAGCTCTGTGCTTCTTGGTGCCCTCCTGCCCCTTCTGCGTCTTGTGGCATGCTTCCCCTGGGTGTGTCCTCCCTTGGTTTTCCAAGCTCTGGGACCTTGCTCCCAGCTGTGCTATTGCCCCACTACCCTGCGTGCTACTTGCCTCTGACAACTCTTCATTAATGATGTGAATATGGGGAATGACCTGAGAGCCACACTCAGCTCCTCAAGGGCAGCCTAGCTTGGGGCTCACGCGTGTAATCCCAGCACTTTGGGAGGCCAAGGCAGGTGGGTCAGTTGAGGTTAGGAGTTTGAGACCAGCCTGGCCAACATGGTGAAACCCCGTCTCTACTAAAAATACAAAAATTAGCTGGGCGTGGTGGTGCATGCCTATAGTCCCAGCTACTTGGGAGGCTGAGGCTAGAAGGTCACTTGAACCTGGAAAGTGGAGTTTGCAATGAGCTGAGATCTCGCCGCTGCACTCCAGGCTGGGCGACAGAGTGAGACTGTCTCAAAAAAAAAAAAAAAAGAAAAGAAATCAAGGTTCCCTGTGGGGTGGGGTGGAGGGCGGTGGGTATTCCTGGGATCTCTGGTCAGACCCTGCCCCTCCTAGTCCAGGCTCCTAGAGCAGTTGCCTATGGAGTGCCAGATATCCTTTCCCAACCTGGCTGCATCAGCATCCTGGTTGTTGACTGGGGCCAGAGCCAGAGTCTTTGAACTTCATCCAGTAGGCCCTGAGCCCTACTTCATTGGCAGTCACCTGCAGGTGAGGGCTCTGGAGACTGATTTCTTTGGGTGTCCTGGGCTGGTTCAGCCCTGTTGGGGGTCTGGGTCATTGCTGGGAGCTAGAAGGAGAAACCTGTGCTGTGAAATTTTAGAGTAGAGGTCTGATCATTAAGCTGTCTAGTCAGTTTCCTTGAGTCCTAACTCAGGACTCAGAATTACCTCTGTGACTCTTGCGACCAGGGAGGCCATGACATTAAGAACGTAATCTCCCGTAGTGGCCATGGTGGCAACAAGACCTGGCAGGCAGAGAGTAGTGACAGTGCAGTGTGCCCATGTGTGGAGGTGTGGGGATCAGGGCCTGGTCACTAGCCCTATGGCTGCAGGTGTCGAAAATGTCACCATCAGCTGGACGCAGTGGCTCATGCCTTTAATCCCAGCACTTTGGGAGGCCAAGGCGGGTGGATCACGAGGTCAGGAGATCAAGACCATCCTAGCTAACAGGGTGAAACCCCGTCTGTACTAAAAATACAAAAAATCAGCTGGGCGTGGTGGCAGGTGCCTGTAGTCCCAGCTACTCAGGTGGCTGAGGCAGGAGAATGGCATGAACCCGGGAAGCGGAGGTTGCAGTGAGCCGAGATCATTCCTCTGCACTCCAGCCTGGGCAACAGAGCAAGACTCCGTCTCAAAAAAAACAAAAAAAGTCACCATCAAGGCCGGGAGCAGTGGCTCACGCTTGTAATCCCAGCACTTCAGGAGGCCAAGGTGGGCGGATGACGAGGTCAGGAGATCGAGACTATCCTGGCTAATACGGTGAAACCTGGTCTCTACTAAAAATACAAAAAATTAGCCAGGTGTGGCAGCGTGCACCTGTAGTCCCAGCTACTCAGGAGGCTGAGGCAGGAGGATGGCGTGAATCTGGGAGGCAGAGCTTGCAGTGAGCCGAGATCGCACCACTGCATTCCAGCGTGGGTGACAGAGTGAGACTCTGTCTGAAAAAAAAAAAATTACAAAAAATTATCAGGCGTGCTGGCACACACCTGTAGTCCCAGCTACTCAGAAGGCTGAGGCAGGAGAATCTCTTGAATCTGGGAGGTGGAGGTTCCAGTGAACCAAGATCGCACCACTGCACTCCAGCCTGGGTAACAGAGCAAGACTCTATCTCAAAAAAAGAAAGAAAGAAAACAGCCAGGCGCGGTGGCTCAAGCCTGTAATCCCAGCACTTTGGGAGGCCGAGACGGGTGGATCACGAGGTCAGGAGATTGAGACCATCCTGGCTAACACGGTGAAACCCCGTCTCTACTAAAAATACAAAAAACTAGCCGGGCGAGGTGGTGGGCGCCTGTAGTCCCAGCTACTCGGGAGGCTGAGGCAGGAGAATGGCGTAAACCCGGGAGGCGGAGCTTGCAGTGAGCTGAGATCCGGCCACTGTACTCCAGCCTGGGCGGCAGAGCGAGACTCCGTCTCAAAAAAAAAAAAAAAAAAAAGAAAGAAAGAAAACGTCACCATCCAGCTGGACCTAGAGGGTGCCTTCTACTTCACCCACCTCAAGACTTTCCCAGTGACCCAGTGCCCCATCCTGAAGGCTTGCTTAGCAAGTGCTGACCCTGTGCTTCCCTACTTGATGGCCACCAGTGATGCTTGTCCCTGGCGACTCCCCAGACATTCCACCTAGCAGCTGTGCTCCTTGAGCACTCAGTGGACCATGCCGCTCCTGGCACATATACAGATATTTTGTCTACAACTGCCCAAGCCTCTTTCTTGGGATCCCTCCTGCCCCTAGCCACAGAGTCAGTGACCTTGTCTGTGACCAGCATTACTCAGACATCCAGCCTTCCACTGAGGGCAAGGTCAGGCCCAGAGAAAGGGGGGTTGGGCCCTGGGGTGAAATAAGAGGCTCAAACCTGCTTCTTTGTCCCAGGTAATTTTCAAAGTTCTGCACCCAGCCATTCCAGTAGAGGACCCAAACAACCCTGAGATTCAGGGTAATCATCCCCAGCAGTCCTGTATCCTTTGTGTGTCAGGGCAGAGCTTGTAGATACTGGGGGAAAGAGGCCCTGCCTGGAGTGGGCACTGGTGGGACAGGGCAAGTAGGCAAGCGCAGTCTCCCAGGGCCATTCCCCAGCCCTGCCCCATCATGGTCCTTTTTGTGGCCTCCCATTTATGCCCCATCACTGTTCCCCATACTTGTACCCAGTGTATAGGGACTGGCATGGGGAACAGTTTCCATTTCTCCCGTCTCTGCCCCATTATTGAATCCCTTTGTGAGGCCCAATCATCGTTCCTCATTTCCTCATACCTGTCCCCCATCTCCACTCCTATCACTGCCCCTTATAACTCTTCACTTTGTGGGCCCTCCTCATTGTCCCTGTCATGGTCTACCTGTCATTGCTCCTCCAACTCCATTCATGACCCTGACCTCTGCCCTTTGTCCCTGCAGCTGCCTCTAGGTGGCACCAGGGCATCTCTGGATGTAACACCTTCCTTACAAAGAAGTCTTTTGTTAAAGGATAAGAGAGCCACATAACAATAACCTAGTAGGAGAGCCCAGAATCAGGCCAAGAGGGTACCAGAGCAGGACAAACGCCGAACTAGTTTTTTCTCTACACCCACTGGGCACTCCCTGCCCCCCTTAACTGCAGTTATTACCAGCTGCTCACCCTGAGCCCTCGTGGTAGGTCTGCAAGCTGCTGCTGTTTTCACCTCAGATGAGAAAAGAGGGGAGGCCTGCAGAGGAAAGATACAGGAGGTAGCGGACCTCCTGTATCCTAGTAAGAGACCTAAGGTGTGGAGCAGGGAGAGGAGCCATGGACCCATTCCTTTATCTATGTGTTCATATAACAAGCACATTGAGCTGTACGCTCTGTCGGGCATCTTCTGGGCAGTGTTTGATGAGAAGCAGACAGAAAAGGTATCTGCCTTCTTGGAGCAGGCATCAAGTCAGAAAGACAGTTGATAAATAATCCATCTGTGACCATGCATTGTTTTTTTTTTTTTTTTTTTTTTTTTTTTTTTTTTTTTTTT
>NC_037669.1:91036715-91053337 GCF_003255815.1 Theropithecus gelada
TTTTTTTTGAGACGGAGTCTCGCTCTGTCGCCCAGGCTGGAGTGCAGTGGCGCGATCTCGGCTCACTGCAAGCTCCACCTCCCGGGTTCACGCCATTCTCCCGCCTCAGCCTCCGAATAGCTGGGACTACAGGCGCCCGCCACCACGCCCGGCTAGTTTTTTGTATTTTTAGTAGAGACGGGGTTTCACCATGTTAGCCAGGATGGTCTCGATCTCCTGACCTCGTGATCCACCCGCCTCGGCCTCCCAAAGTGCTGGGATTACAGGCTTGAGCCACCGCGCCCGGCCTGACCATGCATTGTTAAATGATGGGGATACATTCTGAGAAATGTGTCATTACACAATTTCTTCGCTGTGCAAACATCTAGGCTGTACTTACATGGTATAGCCTACTACACTTCTAGACTATCTGGTATAGCCTATTACTCCTAGGCTACAAACCTGTACAGCATGTGACTGTACTGAAAACTGTAGGCAATTGTAACACAATGGTATTTGTGTATCTAAACATAGAAAAGGTACAGTAAAAACATGGTATAAAAGATGAGAAATGGTACACCTGTTTAGGGCACTTACCATGAATGGCACTTGGGGGACTGGAGGATGCTCTGGGTGAGTCAGTGAGGAGTGGTGAGTGAATGTGAAAGCCTAGGATACTACTGTACACTACTGTAGATTATAAACACTGTACACGGGCTATACCAAACATATAAAAACAAATGTTTTCCTTCTTCAATAGTAACCTTAGTTTTCTGAAGTTTTTTTACATTACAGACTTTTAACTTTTTACAGCTTTTATAACACTTAGCTTAAAACATGTGTACAGCTGTACAAAAATATTTCCTTTATATCCCTATTTGATAAGCTTTTCTCTATTAAAAAAATTTTTTTTTTTCACATTTTAAACTTTTTTGTTAAAAACTAAGACACAAACACAGACATTAGCCTAAGCTTACATAGGATCAGGATCATCAATATCACCGTCTTCCACCTCCAGATCTTGACCCACTGAAAAAGATCGTTAGGGGCAGTAACATGCATGGAGCTATCATCTATGATAACAGTGCCGCCTTCTGGATACCTCCTGAAGGACCTGCCTGAGACTGTTATACAATTAATTTTTTTTTTTGAGACAGG
Organism: Theropithecus gelada; assembly: GCF_003255815.1. Taxonomy (NCBI): domain Eukaryota; kingdom Metazoa; phylum Chordata; class Mammalia; order Primates; family Cercopithecidae; genus Theropithecus; species Theropithecus gelada. The sequence goes on from NC_037669.1 coordinate 91,037,853, forward strand.
GTCTCACTATGTTGCCCAGGCTGGGGTGCAGTGGCACCATCTCTGCCCACTGCAATCTATGCCTCCCAGGCTCAAGTGATCCTCTCACCTCGGCCTCCTGAGTAGCTGGGACCACCGGCCTATGCTGCTAGGCCCAGCTAAGTTTTTTTCTCTTTTTTTTTTTTTTTTTTTTTTTGAGACGGAGTCTATCTAGCTCTGTCTCCCGGGCTGGAGTTGCAGTGGCCGGATCTCAGCTCACTGCAAGCTCCGCCTCCCGGGTTCACTCCATTCTCCTGCCTCAGCCTCCCGAGTAGCTGGGACTACAGGCGCCGCCACCTCGCCCGGCTAGTTTTTTGTATTTTTTAGTAGAGACGGGGTTTCACCATGTTCACCAGGATGGTCTCGATCTCCTGACCTCGTGATCCACCCGTCTCGGCCTCCCAAAGTGCTGGGATTACAGGCTTGAGCCACCGCGCCCGGCCTCTTTTTTTGTTTTTTTTGAGATGTAGTTTCCCTCTTGTTGCCCAGGCTGGAGTGCAGTGGCGCAATCTTGGCTCACTGCAACCTCTGCCTCCTGGGTTCAAGCAATTCTCCTGCCTCAGCCTCCAGAGTAGCTGGGATTACAGGCACCCGCCACCATGCCCAGCTAATTTTTTGTATTTTTAGTAGAGACGGGGTTTCGCTATGTTGGCCAGGCTGGTCTCGAACTCCTGACCTCAGGTGATCCCCCTGCCTCGGTCTCCCAAAGTGTGCTGGGATTACAGGCGTGAGTCCCCGGCCTTTTTTTTTTTCTTTTTTTTGAGACGAAGTCTTGCTCTGTCGCCCAGGCTGCAGTGCCGTGGCTCAATCTCGGCTCACTGCAAGCTCTGCCTCCTGGGTTCACGCCATTCTCCTGCCTCAGCCTCCTGAGTAGCTGGGAGTACAGGTGCCCGCCACCATGCCCAGCAAATTTTTTGTATTTTTAGTAGAGATGAGGTTTCACCGTGTTAGCCGGGATGGTCTCAATCTCCTGACCTCGTGATCCACCCACTTCGGCCTCCCAAATTGCTGGGATTACAGGCATGAGCCACTGTGCCTGGCCTAATTTTTGTATTTTTTTGTGGAGACAGGATTTCACCATGTTGCCCAGGCTAGTCTTGAATTCCTGAGCTCAAGTTATGTGCCCACTTTGGCCTCCCAAAATTCTGGAATCACAGGCGTGAGCTACAGTGCTCGACCATGTTTTACAATTACTTTTTTTAAAAAGTAGAAGGGGGCCGGGCACGGTGGCTCAAGCCTGTAATCCCAGCACTTTGGGAGGCCGAGACGGGTGGATCACGAGGTCAGGAGATCGAGACCATCCTGGCTAACACGGTGAAACCCCGTCTCTACTAAAAGACAAAAAAAATTAGCCGGGCCGGGCGAGTTGGCGGGCGCCTGTACTCCCAGCTACTCGGGAGGCTGAGGCAGGAGAATGGCGTGAACCCGGGAGGCGGGGCTTGCAGCGAGCTGAGATCCAGCCACTGCACTCCAGCCTGGGCAACAGAGCCAGACTCCGTCTCAAAAAAAAAAAAAAAAAAAGTAGATGGAAAGCTGGGCATAGTGGTACATGCTTGTAGTCTCAGCTACTCAAGAGGCTGAGATGGGAGGACTGCTTGAGTCCAGGAGTCCCAGTCCAGCTTGAGCAAAATAGAACTGTTATCTAAAAAAAAAAAAAAAAACAAAAACTTGGCCGGGCGCGGTGGCTGACACCTGTAATCCTAGCACTTTGGGAGGCCGAGACGGGCAGATCACCTGAGATCGTGAGTTCAAGACCAGCCTGGCCAACGTGGCGAAATGCCATTGCCATCTCTACTAAAAGTAGAAAAATTAGCCAGGCGTGGTGGTGCACACCTGTAATCTCAGCTACTCGGGAGACCGAAGCATGAGAATCCATTGAACCTGGGAGGTGGAAGTTGCAGTGAGCTGAGATCGCCCCATTGCACTCCAGCCTGGGCAATGGAACTACACTCCATCTGAAAAATTGTTTTTAAAAGATTAAAAAAGAAAAAAAACAACTAGAAGACACACACTCTAAAATAATGATTAAAAGTATGGCATAGTAAATACATAAACAAGTAGTAGTCATTTATTATCATGAAGTATTATGTACTGTACCTTTTTTTTTTTTTTTTTTTTTTTTTTTGAGACAGGGTCTCACTCTGTCGCCCAGGCTGCAGTGCAGTGGCATGATCTCAGCTCACTGCAACCTCCGCCCCCCAGGTTCAAGCGATTATCCTGCCTGAGCCTCCGGAGTAGCTGGGGATTACAGGCGCCTGCCACCATGCCTGGCTGATTTTTTGTATTTGTTTAGTAGAGATGGGGTTTTGCCATATTGGCTATGCTAGTCTCGAATTCCTGACCTCAGGTAATCCACCTGCCTTGGCCTCCCAAAGTGCTAGGAGCTGTGAGCCACTGTGCCCGGCCTACTGTACATAATTGTATGTGCTGTACTTTTGTATGACTAGCAATGCAATAAGTTTGTTTACATAGTGTCATCACAAATATGAGTAACGTATTGTGCTACAACATTATGACAACCACCATGTCCCTAGGCAATAAGAATTTTTCCTCTCCATTGTAATCTGATGGGTGCACGATTGTAATACCTATGTGGTTTAGCTGAATGATAGTAGATTTCTAGTTTGGACTATGGGCTGGCAAGTGGAATCCTTTACTGAATTAGGGAAGCAGGTTTCAGATACCTGATGATACCATGGTGGGGTGTCCAGGAAGTAGTGGGATGTGCAGGTCTCAGTTCAGGAGTAACATCAGGATTGGAGAAAGGGGATGCTCACTACAGAAGTGGAATTATCACCATGGGGAAGGCTGTGGTCATCCTAAGACAACATGCCCAGGGAAGCAGGGATGACAGAGCCCATAGCATGAGTGCAGGAGGAGTGGATGCAAGGATGTGGAGAGGGGAGAGACTCCCCCCATCCCCTTCCCTCCTCCCCAGTCATAGAAAGTGAGGACCAAGGCACCCAAGGTCTGACCGTCTGTGTCTTCAGAGCTCCTGCATGTGACTAACCTCTGTGTAAACTTCTCCAAACTATACACACTGGGTGACAGGCCCCTAGGAGGCCTCAAGGGACACCACTTCTACTACTATGCCTTCTATGAGCTCGTGGCCAGAGGCAGTTGCCTGTGCCTTGGGCACACCTCTCCTCTGAGTGCAGGTCTGCATCTTGGACCCCAGCCAATGTAGTGAAGACAATGAGAGGGGCATTCTGTGGCCGGTGGGGTGGGCAAGCTGGGACACCAGAGCACGCCTGCCTTGCCCTCCTCCCTACCAGGTACATGGGCTTTGCATCTGTCACAACCAGTCGGTGCCCACTGTGAGTGCTGCCAAGACCTGCACCAGGATCATCCATGACATGCAGCAGAGCCTGGGCACCCCCATGCCTGCTGGGATGAATGCCATGCTCTACTCTGTCTGGCCATACCTGCCACAGGTCCGCCCACCCCATATTTACCTTTCTGGTTCTGCCTCAGAATGTGAGTGCCATGGGCATGTCTAGAGTTGTGACTTTGACACGGCTGGTTATGTGAGTGGAGGCGTGTGTGACGCGTGTCAGCACAACACAGCTGGGCGCCACTGTGAGTTCTGCTGGCCCTTCTTCTACTGTCATCCCTGAGAGGATCTCTGTTCCCCTCAGTCCTGCAGACATGAGTCCTTCAACCCCTGATCCCAACACTGACTCTCATCCTTCAGCTCCATAGTGACCGCCGACCAAATTCCATCCTTAACCTCTGACCTCTGATCTAGCCTGTGACTGTGACCCTGTGGGTGTCCTGGAAGGGGATTTGTGTGATGCTCATGTGAATGAGACCCATGGCCTCCTCTCTGGGCAGTGTTGCTGCAAAGTGTATGTTTGGGGTCAGCACTGTGACTCCTGCTGGCCTGGTCGCTATGGCCTGAGCTCCACCCAACCTCAGAGCTGCCAGTGTGAGTTACACTCAGGGGGGGCCCCTGCCTCCATGTCCTTCTGGCTCTGCCCCAATTACTGCCACACTTACCTACCCACCCCACTGCAGTTCCATTAGCAAGCTGAGAGCCCTATGCCTGCACCTGCAGGTGTGACCCCAGGGGTCATGTCCCTGGTACTCATGTCTGTGATCCCTCCAGTGGTACCTGTCACTGCAAATGCTTTGTCTCTGGACAGGACTGTCGCCATTGTCTGGTGAGGCTTGACCCACTTTCTGATTTAACCTTGACCTAGGGCACTGAGCTTCTTGGAGCTATAGCCTTATAATGAGTATAAGGCTGTAGTTATCATGACTGTGGACTGAGCCTTGTACTTGGGTGGGTGCCGCTCACTGACTTGGTCACCAGGGTCAGCATAACTTTGGCTAGCTGAACCAACATATGCCCTCGGGTGGGAGTTTTGGAAACAAAAGGGAAATCAATTAAACGTGTATTATACACTGGATTTAAAGAGTTTTGTTTTTGTTTTTGTTTTTGAGACAGAGTCTTGTCTCGCTCTGTCACCCAGGCTGGAGTGCAGTGGTGCAACCTCGGCTCACTGCAAACTCTGCCTCCCAAGTTCAAGCGATTCTCATGCCTCAGCCTCCTGTGTAGCTGGGATTACAGGCACGTGCCACCACACCCAGCTAATTTTTGTATTTTTAGTAGAGACGAGGTTTTACCATGTTGGCCAGGCTGGTCTCCAACTCCCGACCTCAAATGAGCTGCCTGCCTTGTTCTCCCAAAGTTCTGGGGTTACTGGCATGAGCCATGACCCCCGGCCAAAGGTTTTTTTTTTTTTTTCAGCAAACATGTTTAGAGGAAGACTTAGTCCAAGGAATGACTCCATCCTCTCCTTGCCTGGAATGTTACCAACTCTTTGCTTAACTTTTTTTTTTTTTTTGAGATGGAGTCTTGTCGCCCAGGCTGGAGTGCAGTGGCGCAATCTCAGCTCACTGCAACCTCTCGCTTCCCAGGTTCAAGCTATTCTCCTGCCTCAGCCTCCCAAGTGGCTGGGATTACAGGAGCCCGCCACCACACCCGGCTAATTTTTTGTTTTTTTTTTTTTTCAGTAGAGATGGGGTTTCACCATCTTGGCCAGGCTGGTCTCGAACTCCTGACCTCGTGATCCACCCGCCTCGACCTCCCAAAGTGCTAGGATTATAGGCATGCACCACTGTGCCTGGCCTCTTTGCTTAACTTTTATTTAACCCTGGTTGTGTCCTCATCTCCTTCTTATGTCTCTCTGTGAACTTATTCAGGAGTGCACCATGGTCTTCTCTCTCACTTTCAGATGCAGTCAGAGGAACATTCAGGCCCTTTCTCACCACTTTTCCCACCACAGGCAGACCCAATATAAGACTTCTCAGGCCCCTCCCCTCCTCTTCCTGTCCAGATCTTCTTGCCTTCCCCAACCCAACTACTGTCTCCTACAGCCCGAGTTCTAGGGTCTGGGCAGTGACCTCAGGTATTCTGCAGTGGTGAGTCTCTGCATATCCCACCCCCACCTCTGTGGCTGCCACTGCCATGAGCACTAATCTGGGTATTTATTTTTCTTTCTTTCCTTTTTTTTTTTTTTTTAATTTTCTTTTCTTTCTTTTTTTTTTTTTCTTTTTCTTTTTTTTTTTTTTGAGATGGAGTTTCTCTCTTATTGCTCAGGCTGGAGTGCAATGGTGGGATCTTAGCTCACGGCAACCTCCACCTCCCGGGTTCAAGCAATTTGCTCAGGCTGGAGTGCAATGGTGGGATCTCAGCTCACGGCAACCTCCACCTCCCGGGTTCAAGCAATTCTCCTACATTAGCCTCCTGAGTAGCTGGGATTACAGGCATGCGCCACCACACCCAGCTAATTTTGTATTTTTAGTAGAGATGGGGTTTCTCCCTGTTGGTCAGTTTGGTCTCCAACTCTCATCATCAGGTGATCTGCCCACCTCGGCCTCCCAAAGTGCTGGGATTACAGGTATGAGCTACAGCGCGTGGCCTTTTTTTTTTTTCTTTTGAGACTTCGAGATGGAGTCTTGCTCTGTCACCAGGCTGGAGTGCAGTGGCGCGATCTCGGCTCATTGCAACCTCCACCTCCTGGGTTCAAGCGATTCTCCTGCCTCAGCCTACCGAGTAGCTGGGACTACAGGCACATGCCACCATGCCCGGTTCATTTTTGTATTTTTAGTAGAGATGGGGTTTGACCATGTTGCCCAGGATGGTCTCGATCTCTTGACATTGTGATCGTCCCGCCTCAGCCTCCCAAACTGCTGGGATTACAGGTGTGAACCACTGTACCCGGCTGAAATCCCATTCCTACTAAAAATACAAAAATTAACCGAGCGTGGTGGCGTGTGCCTGTACTCCCAGCTACTCAGGAGGCTGAGGCGGGACTGAGCCGAGATCCCGCCAGTGCACTCCAGGCTGGGCGACAGAGCGAGCGTCCATCCAAAAAAAAAAAAAAAAGAAAGAGAAGAAAGAAAGGAAGGGAGGGAGGCAGAGAAAGAAAAGGAAGGAGGCATCTCTGGGATCACATGATTATTTCAGCATCACCTCACCTCTTCTCCCCTCCCCATTCTCTGCAGGGTTGTGGTTCTGTACAGACTTTCTGCTTTGATCCAGGAATGTGCTACTCCAGGACACAGGCTGTAGTAGACCAAGGGAGTATGGAGGACTGAGGGAAGCTTCATCCATCTTGATTTAGTGAGGTCCTAGGGGCTCCACCCTACAACTGGCAGAGACATAATTTTTTTTTTTTTTTTTTTTGGAGAGGGAGTCTTATTCTTGTCGCCCAGGCTGGAGTGCAATGGCGCAATCTCAGCTCACTGCAACCTGCACCTCCCAGGTTCAAGCAATTCTCCTGCCTCAGCTTCCTGAGTAGCTGGGATTACAGGTGCACACCACCACACCCAGCTAAATTTTTTTTGTTGTTGTTGTTGAGACGGAGTCTCGCTCAGTCACCCAGGCTGGAGTGCAGTGACGTGATCTCGGCTCACTACAACCTCTGTCTCCCAGGTTCAAGCGATTCTCCTGCCTCAGCCTCCTGAGTAGCTGAGACTACAGGCACATGCCACCATACCTGGCTAATTTTTTTTTTAAATAGAGGTGGGGTTTCACCGTGTTAGCCAGGATGGTCTGAATCTCCTGACCTCATGATCCACCCAACTTGGCCTCCCAAAGTGTTGGGATTACAGGCATGAGCCCCTGCACCGGGCCCCCCTCCTAATTTTTGTATTTTTAGTAGAGTTGGGGTTTCACCATATTGGCCAGGCTGGTCTTGAACTCCTGACCTCAGGTGATCTGACCGCCTCGGCCTCCCAAAGTGCTGGGATTACAGGTGTGAGCCACTGCGCCTGGCTCAGAGACATAAATTTTATTTTGTTTTATTTTATTTATTTATTTATTTATTTTGAGATGAGGTCTTGCTCTGTCACCCAGGCTGGAATGCAGTGACACAATCTTGGCTCACTGCAAGCTCCGCTTCCTGGGTTCACGCCATTCTCCTACATCAGCCTCCTGAGTAGTAGCTGGGACTACAGGTGCCTGCCACCATGCCCGGCTAATTTTTTTGTATTTTTAGTACAGACAGGGTTTCACCGTGTTAGCCAGGATGGTCTCCATCTCCTGATCTTGTGATCTGCCTGCCTTGGTCTCCCAAAGTGCTGGGATTACAGGTGTGAGCCACTGCACCTGGCCAATTTTATTTATTTTATTTTATTTTATTTTTTGAGATGGAGTTTTGCTCTTGTCACCCAGGTTGGAGTACAATGGCGCAATGTTGACTCACTGCAACCTCTGCCTCCCAGGTTCGAGCAATTCTTCTGCCTCAGCCTCCTGAGTAGCTGGGATTACAGGTGCCGGCCACCTCACCCAGCTATTTTATTTTATTTATATTTTATTTTATTTTATTTTATTTTTGTATTTTTAGTAGAGATGGGGGTTTCACCACGTTGGCCAGGCTGGTCTTGAACTCCTGACCTCAGGTGATCTGCCCGCCTCAGCCTCCCAAAGTCCTGGGATTACAGGCATGAGCCACCTGCACCTGGCCTGTTTGCTTGTTTGTTTGTTTGTTTATTTATTTATTTTGAAACAGAGTTTCACTCTTGTTGCCCAGGCTGGAGTGCAATGGCACAATCTCGGCTCACTGCAACCTCTGCCTCCTGGGTTCAAGTGATTCTCCTGCTGCAGCCTTTGGAGTAGCTGGGATTACAGGCGCCCACCACCACAACCACACCCAGCTAGTTTTTTTTGTATTTTTAGTAGAGACGGGGTTTCACCATGTTGGCCAGGCTGGTCTCGAATTCCTGACCTCAGGTGATCCACCTGCCTCGGCCTCCCAAAGTGCTGGGATTACAGGTGTGAGCCACTGTGCCCGGGCTCAGAGACATAAATTACAGCAAGACAAGATTGATGCAGTGAAGCTGCGAGGCAGGGATCATAGAGGCCTGGAGTTGCAGCAAGAGAATTAAGACCTACATAGATGGAGAGTGTAGGTAGAGGAGCCCAGGCAGGGGAAACAGCTCATGCAAAAGACAGAAGATAAAATGAGGCACGTGCCAGATCTCGCAAGACGTTTTGGGCCAGGAGAGGGGCTTAACCTTTATCCCAAGGAAGGTGGGGAACCACAGAAGAGATTTAAGCAGGGAAGAGATGTGGGGAGAATGTATTGTTTGGCGGAAGGCCCAGATGGAAGCTGCCAAAATGATTCTGAGTAAGAGATGGCATTCTCTCGACTAGATTGGGGCCACTGGAGATGGAGGAAAAATTGACTCAAAAGACATTAGGGGTTTGAGGGGCTGGGCATGGTGGCTCATGCCTGTAATCCCAGCACTTTGGGAGGCCAAGGCGGGATCGCCTGAGGTCAAAGTTCAAGAGAAGCCTGGTGAACATGGTGAAACCCCGTCTGTACTAAAAATGCAAAAATTAGCTGGGTGTGGTGGTGGGTGTCTGTAATCCCAGCAACTCCGGATGCTGAAGCAAGAGAATCACTTGAACCTGGGAGGTGGAGGTTGCAGTGAGCCGAGATCACAGCATTGCACTCCAGCCTGGACAACTAGAACAAAACTCTGTCTCAAAAAAAAAAAAAAAAAACAGAGAGAGATTAGAAAACAGAAGGGGCGCCAAGGGGTGGGGGTAGGGATGTTCCTCTTGGATGAGGGCCAATCCAAGAAAGGTGGCAAGTGTTAATGAGTGGGGCTGATTGCCTCTTGCTGGCTCCTCTTGACCCTGTTGCTAGCTTGTGCACCTGCCATGGGTGAACGCGTTGCCTGGGCTAGGGTCTTTGTACCCTGGGGCCTCAGGCATTTACAGGAGTTCCACCAGGCAGGCTCATGGAGGCGGCAAGGCCAGGCCTCTCCAGCACCATGCCTGAAGGCTGTGCCTGCCTGTTCTGCAGCATCTCAGCCCTGCTCCATGGGGATGGGCCTCAGTGAGTGTATGTTCCAGGCTTGAAGTGGCTTCAGGGTACGGGTTGCAGGAGCACCACGAGGTTCATTTAATCTTTCCTTCCTCTACCAGCATGTGAGTGCCGTCTGCAAGGTTCACTGAGCACTGAGTGGGGCCTGCTGTGTGGGCAGTATCCCTGCCATCTTCATATCATTAGTCATATTTGTGACCCCTGTGTGCCTGGAAAGCAGGCTTTGGGCCTCTGGCTGCAGTAATGAGCCTTCAGGGCCTGTAGGCATGGGGTTGGGGGCCAGCTATCTCCTGTCCTTGCATGGCTTGATTGCTTTGTCACTCTCCACAGAGTGCCGCTGATGTGCTGAAGTTACCACCAGTGCCATCTATAACCCTGTGAATGGGCAGTGCATGTGCCAGACATGACTTGCTGGTTGCTGCCATGACTGCTGCCTCCCTGGCTACTGAGGCTTTTGGCACTGCCAGTCCTCTGCTTGCAATGGGCATGCTGAGTTGTGCCACCCACTTATATGTATCTGTCAGGCCTGCCAGACTGGCACTATACAGACTGGCACTGTAAAAAGTGAGCACTGTCATTGGATGGGTTGAACAGGCCCCATACCACGTGCTACTGCTCCCAGGTGCTTGGATGACTACTATGGAGACCCCACTCCAGGCTTGGGCCAGCAGTGCTGGCTCTGCCTTTGTCCTGGGCACCCTGATTCCTGCCTCTATCATGGGAGTTCCTGCCATGTGGACAGCATGATGGGCATGTCCTATTCTTCTGTTTACCTGGCTATGCAGGTGAGGCATGGTTGGCAGTGACAAAGCCACAGCCTTGGTCAATTGTTCACAATCCCGTCAGGTCCACATGACAAATTTTCCCAATGCTACCCATATGCTGAGCTGGGCACCATCTTCAAGGAGTTCCTGTTCTGAGGAAGGAGGGCTGAATGGGGGGAATTACAGGTATAGACCTTGAAAGCCAAGAGGATGGGCTATAATTTCCTATTGTGTCCCTCCTAGCCAGACCTCAGACTTTCTGACTGCGTATCTGAGACCCACAGGCCCCCAGGGTACAGGAAGACACATATACCCCAGTCCTCTCCAGGCCTCAGCTGTGACCACTTCTGTGACTATTTTGGGCACCCGGCCAGGAGGAGACCCCAGAAGAATCCATACTGGTACTTCCAGTGCAGCAATATCAATCTCCATAATCCTGCTGCCTGTGACCCCCACAGTGGGCACTGCCAGCATTATGTGTACTACAGCCATGTCCCTGGCTGTGCCTGCTGCAGGCCTGGCTTCCACAGCAGTGACCTGTGCTCAGAGGGCTGCCAGCATGAATTTGTGGGTGTGGACATCCCAGGGTGACTGGGTGGGATTTTCACTCCCCAGATTGGCCAAGCCTTCCTCTCCCCAGGCTGCATTTGTGACCCTTGAAACAATGTCCTCATGTGGTAACCATCTGGGGCTGAAGCCTGTGCTGCCCCTGCACTCTGGGGCAAGACTGCAGCCACTGTGCCCCCCTCTTCTGGAACCTGGGGGATCCCTGGGGCTGTGAGCCCTGTGGCTGCCATGCTCAACACACTTTGCAACCAATGTGCCACCCAGTGAGTAAGTCCATATTGCACATAGCATGTGGTCATAGCCAGGTGTGAGTGAACTTGCACTTGTTTGTGACACAATGTGACTTCTGGCTGGTGTGAGTGAATGTGACCACCAGCACCAGTACTGGTACATGGGGCTGCAAATAGCTGTGTGTGTCTCTGCTCTCATGTGACGTTAACTATGAGGTGGTGTCAGGGTGTAGGGGGAGTATGGACGCGAGGCTGCATGTGCCCAATCCCACATGCAGCCATGCACTAGTGTGTGAGTGAACCACTGTGAGTAGGTCATGGCAAGCAGAGTGAGCGTGATGAGGGGTGGAGACGGAGTGGGGCTGGAAGGAGAAGGAGACTGAGGAGGTACAGGTGGAGGATTAGGATTGAGATCTGGTGCAGGCAGAGAAAGATGGCCATGGGAAGCAAGTGTTTCCAGGAGGAAAGTGGTCAGAAACTGAATGAGATGAAGCCTGAAGCGTGTTCTTGTGTCCTTGGCAAGGAGAAGGGTGGGAGTCAGACTCAGGGAGTGAGGGAGGCATAGGAGGAGGGGCATGGAAACAGTGGGTATGCAACTCAGGACATGAGGAAACTAAGGGCAACAGGTCAGGAGATGAGAACGAGTGGGTCCATGGGAAGCAAGGGCTGGCAATGTGGGAAGGTGCAGATTGGCCAAGGGAGCAGGCCAGAGTATCTGGGGAACCAACCCCAATATTTCAGTGTAGGTTCTTTCTATTTTCCCTAAGTGTCAGCTGGTCTGAGAAGTAAAGAGAAAGAGTAACAAAGAGAGAAATTTTACAGCTGGGCCTCTGGGGGTGTCATCACATATTGGTAGGACCATGATGGCGACCCCAAGCTGCAAAACCAGCAAGTTTTTATTAGGGATTTTAAAAGGTGAGGGGGTGTATGAACAGGGAGTAGGTCACAAGGATCACATGCTTCAAAGGGCAATAAAGATCACAAGGTGAAGGCAAAATTAGAATTACTGATGAGGGTCTATGTCCCGCTGCACACGCATTGTCTTGATAAACACCTGAACAAGAAACAGGGTTCAAGAGCAGACAACCGGTCTGACTAGAATTTACCAGGCTGGAATTTCCCAATCCTAGTAAGCCTGAGGGTACTGCAGGAGACCAGGGTGTATTTCAGTCCTTATCTCGACCGCATAAGACAGGCACTCCCAGAGTGGCCATCTATAGACCTCCCTGCAGGAATGCATTCCTTCCCCAGGGAATCAATTATTAATATTCCTTGCTGGGAAAAGAATTAAGCGATATTTCTGCTACTTGCACGTCCATTTATAGGCTCCCTGCAAGAAGAAAAATATGGCTCTATTCTGCCTGACCCCGCAGGCAGTCAGACCTTATGGTTATCTTCCCTTGTTCCCTGAAAATTTCTGTTATTCTGTTCTTTTTCAGGGTGCACTGATTTCATATTGTTCAAACGCACGTTTTACAATCAGATTTCATATTGTTCAAACACACAAGTTCTATAATCAATTTGTACAGTAGTGGTTCTGAGGTGACGTACATTCTCAGCTTACAAAGATAACAGGATTAAGAGATTAAAGTAAAGACAGGCATAAGAAATTATAAGAGTATTATTAGGGAAGTGATAAATGTCCATGAAATCTTCACAATTTATGTTCAGAGGTTGCAATAAAGACAGGTGTAAGAAATTATAAAAGTTGGCCGGGCGCGGTGGCTCAAGCCTGTAATCCCAGCACTTTGGGAGGCCGAGGCGGGCGGATCACGAGGTCAGGAGATTGAGACCATCCTGGCTAACTCGGTGAAACCCCGTCTCTACTAAAAATACAAAAAAAACTAGCCGGGCGAGGTGGCGGCGCCTGTAGTCCCAGCTACTCGGGAGGCTGAGGCAGGAGAATGGCGTGAACCCGGGAAGTGGAGCTTGCAGTGAGCTGAGATCCGGCCACTGCACTCCAGCCTGGGGGACAGAGCGAGACTCCGCCTCAAAAAACAAAACAAAACAAAACAAAACAAAAAAAAGAAATTATAAAAGTATTAATTTGGGGAACTGATAAATGTCCATGAAATATTCACAATCTATGTTCTTCTGCCTCAGCTCCAGCCAGTCCCTCCGTTCGGGGTCCCTGACTTCCCACAACACCAGAGAAAGCAGAAAGGGAGAGGCTCTCAGCCAAATGCAAGTGTGGATGCTGCCCTGGGCAGGAACACAGCTGGGAGGAAATACAAGTATGTGTGTGCCACGCATGTCTAAGCACTCATGTCCTTTTCCCTCTCCCAAAGAAGGGTCTTTGGCCCTGCTCACTAGCCTATGCTTTCTTCCTTCAAGTCACAGGTCAGTGCCCCTGCTGGACAGGGTCTGGGAGCTGCACATGCTCCCGGTTGCATAATGGGAATTGGGGTGACCCTGAGCAGGAGTGCAGAGGTGAGAGGGCACTTGCACATTCCACAGCCAGGGGTGGGGCTGCCCTGCAGGGGCTGCTCAATGTGGAATAGCAAGGGAGTGGTAGGGGTTTTCCTGAGGGAGAACACAGCACATTTATTGCTGTTTCCCCAAAGAACTTAAAGAAATACTCATGAAAACAGCTGAAGGGAAACAGCAAGGCTAGGCAAGGGATGCCTGTAGAAAGGACACATCAGGTGGCTCTTTCCTCACCCTGCCTGCCAGCCCTTGACCCTGGTTGACCCCTGACGGGGCTGTAGAGCCCCTGAAACCCTGTGCTGTTTTCCTGCCCAAATACTGCCATGCAGTATGGCCTCTCTGTCCAGAGTGAATGCCAGTGCCCATGGCAGTTCTGAGCAGTGGCTTAGGCAAGGGTTGGTGTGCACCCTCGCACCTGCACAGGGCCATTCTCATCCTTCAGTCTTTTTTTTTTTTGATCCATAGTGTCGCTCTGTTGCCCAGGCTGGAGTGCAGTGGTGCAATCTTGGTTCACTGCAAGCTCCGCCTCCCAGGCTCATGCCATTCTCCTGCCTCAGCCTCCTGAGTAGCTGGGACTACAGGTGCCTGCCACCACTCCCTGCTAATTTTGTTTTTGTATTTTTAGTAGACACGGGGTTTCACCGTGTTAGCCAGGATGGTCTCGATCTCCTGACCTTGTGATCTGCCCGCCTCAGCCTCCTAAAGTGCTGGGATTACAGGCGTGAGCCACACACTCAGCTTCTTCAGACTTTTTTTTTTGAGACGGGCTGTCACTCTGTCACCCAAGCTGGAGTGCAATGGCATGATCTTGGCTCACTGCAGTCTCAACCTGCCAGGTTCAAGGGATCCTCCTGCCTTACCTCCTGAGGAGCTGGGACTACAGATGTGCACCACCATGTCCAGCTAATTTTTGTATTTTTTGTAGAGATGGGTTTTTCCATGTTGCTCAGGCTGGTCTTGAACTCCGAGCTCAAGTGATCCACCCACCTTAGCCTCTCACAGACCTCTTATTTTTTCAGAAATAGGGTCTCATGAGCCAGGCATGGTGGCTTACACCTGTAATCCCAACACTTTGGGAGGCTGAGGAGGGTGGATCATGAAGTCAGGAGTTCAAGACCAGCCTAGCCAATATGGTGAAACCCCGTCTCTACTAAAAAAAAAAAAAAAAAAAATTAGCCAGGTGTGGTGGCTGGTGCCTGTAGTCCCAGCTGCTCAGGAGGCTGAGGCAGGAGAATCACTTGAACCTGAGAAACGAAGGTTGCAGTGAGCCGAGATCGCTTACAGAGAGAGACTCTGTCTCAAAAAAAAAAAAAAAAAAAAAGAACAAGAAGAAAAGAAAAAAGAAAAAGAAATAGGGTCTCCTGTCACCTGGGCTGGAGTACAGTGGCATGATCTTAGCTCACTACAGCCTCGACCTCCCAGGCTCAAGTGATCCTCCTATCTCATCCCACTGAGTAGCTAAGACTACAGCAGGCGCCGCCACACCTGGCTAGTTTTCAAATTTTTTTTGTAGAGGCAGGATCTCCCTATGTTGCTCAGACTGGTCTCAAACTCCTGAGACTGGTCTCAAACTCCTGTGATCCTCCTGCCTCAGCCTCCCAAAGTGGTGGGGTTACCGGTGTGAGTAACTGCACCTGGCCCATCCTTCAGGTCTCTCGAAGGTAAGGCTAAAACTAGTGTCATCTGCTCTCTACCCTGATATCGGGAGAACCCACTCCCGATGGTTAACGCGGGTTCTTTTCTATTTTCTAGGCGTCTCAGCTGGTTTGGGAAATAAAAGGAAAGAGTACAAGAGAGAGAAATTTAAAGTTGGGTGTCCAGGGGTGACATCACATGTCGGCAGGATCCGTGATGTTCCCCGAGCCGTAAAACCAGCAAGCTTTTATTAGCGATTTTCAAAAGGGGAGGGAGTGCACGAATAGGGTGTGGATCACAGAGATCACATACTTCACAAGGTAATAAAATATCACAAAGCAAGTGGAGGCGGGGCGAGATCACAGGACCACAGGATGGGGCGAAATTAAAATTGCTAATGGGCCGGGCGCGGTGGCTCAAGCCTGTAATCCCAGCACTTTGGGAGGCCGAGATGGGCGGATCACGAGGTCAGGAGATCGAGACCATCCTGGCGAACATGG
>NC_037669.1:91053509-91143326 GCF_003255815.1 Theropithecus gelada
AAAAAAAAAAAAAAAAAAAAAAAAGGCGGCCACCCCCCTCAGGGGGCTGTTCGTAGACCTACCCTCAGGGCACATTCTTTTCTCAGGGATGTTCCTTGCTGAGAAAAAGAATTCAGCAATATTTCTCCTATTTGCCTTTGAAAGAAGATAAATATGGCTCTTCCCTCTGGCTCACCGGTGGCCAGAAGTCTCATCTCTCTTGTTCCTTGAACATTGCTGTTATTCTGTTCTTTTCTTAAGATGCCCATATTTCATATTGTTCAAACACACATGCTCTACAAACAATTTTTGCAGTTAATGCAATCATCACAGGGTCCTGAGGCGACATATATCCTCCTCAGTTTACGAAGATGATGATGGGATTAAGAGATTAAAGTAAAGACAGGCATAGGAAATCACAAGGGTATTGATTGGAGAAGTGATAAGTGTCTAAGAAATCTTCACAATTTATGTTCAGAGATTGCAGTAAATACAGGCATAAGAAATTATAAAAGTATTAATTTGGGGAACAAATAAATGTCCATGAAATCTTCACAATGTATGTTCTTCTGCTGCAGCTTCAGCCAGTCCCTCCCTTCGGGGTCCCTGACTTCCTGCAACATCCTGACCCTATCTCTCCTCTGCAGCCTGTGCCTGTGACCCACAGGGCTCCATCTTGCCCAGCTGTGACTCACACATGGGCACCTGCTTCTGCAGAGAGGGCATCTTAGGGCTGAGGTGCCAGGCGTGTGCTCATGGCTCCAGAGGTGCCTTCCCACACTACACCTCCTGTCCCACCTGCTTCACCTTCTGAGACCAATTCCTGGCTCTGCTCCTGCCGAAGCTGGAAGCTGTGGCCCAAGAGGTGGCCACCCTATGCTAGGGGATGCCTGGTTGGGGTGTTAGGGGCCAGGGCGGACACCTGCAGGTCCTAGATCAGGTATTGAAGCAGGCACAGGCTGCTCCCTCCAACCTGGGACCCTGCCCACTGCTCAGTGGGCTCTTGCTGCCTTCCACTATTGGGAGCAAGCCCCCTGAAATCTGGCCATAAACTGGCCCCAAAACTGGCCATAAACAAAATCTCTGCAGCACTTAAAACGCGTTCTTAATGGCCCTAACGCCCAAGCTGGAAGGTTGTGGGTTTACGGAATGAGGGCAAGGAACACCTGGCCCGCCCAGGGTGGAAAACCGCTTAAAGGCATTCCTTTTTTTTTTTTTTTTTTTTTTTTTTTGAGACGGAGTCTCACTCTGTCACCCAGGCTGGAGTGCAGTGGCGTGATCTCGGCTCACTGCAAGCTCCGCCTCCGGGGTTCACGCCATTCTCCCGCCTCAGCCTCCGAGTAGCTGGGACTACAGGCGCCCGCCACCACGCCCGGCTAGTTTTTTGTATTTTTAGTAGAGACAGGGTTTCACCGTGTTAGCCAGGATGGTCTCGATCTCCTGACCTCGTGATCCACCCGCCTCGGCCTCCCAAAATGCTGGGATTACAGGCTTGAGCCACCGCGCCCGGCCTAAAGGCATTCTTAAGCCACAAACAAAAGCATGAGTGATCTGTGTCTTAAGGGCATGTTCCTGCTGCAATTAATTTGGCCCATCTCTTTGTTTCCCATAAGAGATACTTTTAGTTAATTTAATATCTATAGAAACAATGCTAATGACTGGTTTGCCTTTAATAAATATGTGGGTAAATCTCTGTTCGGGGCTCTCAGCTCTGGAGGCTGTGAGACCCCCTGATTCCCCACTTCACACCTCTATATTTCTGTGTGTGTGTCTTTAATTTCTCTAGCGCCACTGGGTTAGGGTCTCCCCCACCGAGCTGGTCTTGGCATTCCACAACTCCTCCCATAGCTTGGACATACAGTCACAGCCTTGGAGCAGCATCAGCAACAGGTACAGAGCCAGGGGGACTGTGGGTGGGAGCCATGGGGGAGTCACAGGAAACCATGGCTTGGACGTGGGGTTGTAGGAGACATACTCCACATCTGACCCACGCCCACCAGCTGCAGCAAATCCAGGCCATAGTAAGCTCCACAGGTATCCAGGCCCAGGAGACATGGCATTGGGAAAGGAGACCTTGGGGCATGACTACCATGACCCATATGCAAGCAGCCGTGCAGATCATGCAGCGCTTCCTCATGGGTACATATCTGCTTGTTGCATGTCTGTTCACAGCCAAGGGCAGGGTTAATAGGGTATCCAGGACACTATCATGATACTCCTTCCAGAATGAGGAATATTCATCAGGGCTGACAGGGGTCAAGTGAGAACACTCGTGTGTGGGTAAATTTTTAACAACTGGCTGTGAGTCAGGGGAAACTGAATTTGTAGCATTTATCAATATCCATGATGTAAGTAATGCTATCATGATTGATTTCAGTCTACCATACCATTTGACAACTTATTTGCAAAATTCCTGAAAATTTAACAATTGGCTTTTTAAATTTTATCTTATTATTATTTATTATTATTATTATTTTTTTTGAGAGAGAGTCTCACTCTTGTCGCCCAGGCTGGAGTGCAGTGGCGCGATCTCAGCTCACTGCAACCTCCACCTCCTGGGTTCAAGCGATTCTCCTGCCTGAGCCTCCTGAGTAGCTGGGATTACAGGTGCCCGCCACCACACCCAGCTAATTTTTGTATTTTTAGTAGAGATGAGGTTTCACTATACTGGCCAGGTTGGTCTCAAACTCCTGACCTTGTAATCTGCCTGCCTTGGCCTCCCAAAGTGCTGGGATTACCCTTTTTAATTATTATTTTATTTCTTATTTTTTTAGAGACAGAGTCTTGCTCTGTTGCCCAGGCTAGAGTGCAGTGGTGTGATCTTGGCTCACTGCGGGCTCTGCCTCCCAGGTTCAAGCAATTCTCCTTCCTCAGCCTCCTGAGTAGCTGGGCCTACAGGCACATGCCACCACGCCTGGCTAATTTTTTGTATTTTAGTAGAGATGGGTTTTCACCGTGTTGCTCAGGCTGGTCTCAAACTCCTGAGCTCAGGCAATCTGCCCGCCTCAGCCTCCCAAAGTGCTGGGATTACAGGTGTGAGCCACTGCGCCCGGCCAACAATTGGCTCTTGTAAGCCTCCAGCACACCACTGGATAGTTGTGTCTGAGGCAGGATCAATGAGAGATTAGGGTCAGGGTTCGTTGGGTCAGAGTTCAGGGTTCAGGTCTAAGATCCCTACTCTTTTCCCCACAGACAAAGGTGTGGACACCACAAGTGTGGAGCTGGTGTTATGGTGTGGTCTGTCAGTGCCCCTTCCCCAGGGTGGGGGCAGTAGGCATTGCTCTTCTGCTGGGTCACATCCAGGGTGCTTTCCCTGTACTGGATGCCATGAGCCAGAAGCTGCCTGAAGCTGAAGGCATCCTCCATCAGGCAGAATGAACCAGGTGAAGAGCCAGGAGGCTGGAGGTGGAAGTCAGAGGTTGGGCAGAAAAGGGATGCCTAGGCCGGGCGCGGTGGCTCAAGCCTGTAATCCCAGCACTTTGGGAGGCCGAGGCGGGTGGATCACGAGGTCAGGAGATCGAGACTATCCTGGCTAACATGGTGAAACCCCGTCTCTACTAAAAATACAAAAAACTAGCCGGGCGTGGTGGCGGGCGCCTGTAGTCTCAGCTACTTGGGAGGCTGAGGCGGGAGAATGGCGTGAACCCGGGAGGCGGAGCTTGCAGTGAGCCGAGATCACGCCACTGCACTCCAGCCTGGGAGACACAGCGAGACTCCGTCTCAAAAAAAAAAAAAAAAAAAAAAAGAAAAGGGATGCCTAACTGAACACCTGTGTTCTTCAAGGAGGGTACGGTCTGGGCCCAGCATCAAGCACTGGATGTTTAGGGGGTGCTGGCTGAGGGGGGAATGGAACTCATGCAGGGCCGCAGAGCAAGGGCTACAGGAAGTGAAGTTGGCACTTGAAGGCCTGGAGGCCACTGTACAGGAGGTGATACCCCCACTTGTACCCTCAGCTCCTTTACATCCCTTGTTCAATGACTGCTGTGATTTCCATTCTCCCTGAGATCCTTGACTCACTATGATACCACAGTGCTACCAAGTACCCTGACCATGATAATACTCAGCCTAGTTGCTACTGTGTCCTCTCTGTGACCCCCTAACCTTTGCCCCAGGTGGCAGGGTGCCTGGCCCAGATGGCACTGGCAGTTGAGGTACCCCAGTCCCAGGGCGTCTGTCCAGTGTAGCTAAGGTGTTCAGGGCATGTTTTGTCCTGAGTCAGCAGCAGGCCCAGGAGGCAGAAGAATGGGCAGCATGAGTCGTAGGCAGGGCTGAGGGCCTGGGCAAGATGAAATGGAGAAGAGTGGGCAATGGGGTCTCAGGGACCCCCTCTGGAACAGTGGAAAGTGGGATTTGGGCTGGGGCTGGGCTACACTGGACTGAGGCGGGATCTCAGTTCTAAATTCTCCTTTCCTCCAGGAACCTTAGGCAGTAATATATTTGGGGCAATATATTCTGGGTGAGGTGGGGTTTCAGGTCCAGCCCTGCCCTAGGAGTTGCAGTTGGCCCTTTTGCCTGTGGTGAGCTGCAGGAGGACACATATGGCCTGGTAGCCACTGTGCAGGATGCAAAAGAATGGGTGCAGCAGGCTTGAGCTGAGGCCCAGGAGCTCCTGAAGAAGGCGTAAAGCAGCTTCAGCTGCCTGCATGGTGCGTGGCTGGCCTGCAGTAGGGCAGGCACGGGGAAGGGTTTAGGGTCAGATGGAAAGGTCAGGGCCAGAACAGGGATGTTGTGGAAGGGTTAAGGCTGGGTCCAGATCAGGTCTTGACTCATGTAGGGATCAGGGCTGGGGTCAAGGTTTAGACCAGGGATCAAGTGTTGATTAGGTTCAGAGTTTATTTAATGTTAGGGTTGGGTCAGGGTCAGGGTTGTGATAGAGACTGGGGCCAGGATCGGAGGTTAGAGCCAGGGGTCAGAGCCTGGCTCAGATGACCTGACCCCAGGGTTGGAGTGCCACCTGACACAGAATGCACAGGCACTGGGCAAGAAGGCAGCCACCCTGCAGGCCCTGGAGCAGCAGGCAGCTGAGCTGCTTGGGCACATGATGTGCTTTGCCACCAGTAAGTACACCATCTGCTGATTACTGTCTATGGAAGCCAGCAAGAAGGACTGTGGGATCACCTGGGCAACTCAAAGTGATCCAGGAATCTCCTGGCCTTGGGAGACCAAAGATCCTGAGTGCCCACTGACCCTGAGTGACCCCCCCATGTGGCCCCACGGCCTTCTGACCTTGAGAAAGCAGACAGATCATGTAACTCCCTGAGGCTATCTAGTGTCCCAGACCCTGATACAACTTTATCTCTGAGTGATCTAAAATTGTGAGACTACAGTGCTGGCATTCTCCACTCAAAATAAACAAACAGGGCCTGGCGCTATTTACTGGCTCATGCCTGTAATCCCAGAGCTTTCAGAGGCAGAGGCAGTAGGATCACCTGACGTCAGTAGTTCAAGACCAGCCTAGCCAACATGGTGAAACCCCATGTCTACTAAAAATACAAACATTAGCTGGGTGTGGTCGTGGGCGCCTGTAATCCTAACTACTTGGGAAGCTAAGGCAGGAGAATCGCTTGAACCTGGGAGGCGGAGGTTGTGTGAGCCGAGATCTCACCACTACACTCTAGCCTGGGCGACAGAGCGACACTACGTCTCAATAAATAAATAAATAAATAAATAAAAATTTAGAATTATCAGTAATCTCTAGTATCCCTGATCCCCCAGGTTGACTACATGATCCTCAGGGTGACTGGAGACCTCTACTTCGGATATCCAGAATAACTCCCAGCGACGCTTAAAGTCCAACGGATTGACTGACCCCCACCCCCGCCGCCCCCATGCGCCTTTGTGAAGTGGGGAGATTCCCCTGAGGAACTCCCACCAGCTTTCTTCCCTGGATGGCAGCTCAGGGCACTCCCTGCCATGACTGCGGAGGCGGCAGGCCAGACCCAGCCCTAACGACCGGCGGACCCCACGGTTCCCCCAACTTCCCGTTCCCAGGGCCCTGGGTGGGGCGCGCCCCATGTTTCCCACCCACTTTCCTCCTCCTCTCCCCCCCTTACGCCGCCGCGCACATTCCAATCCCGGGCTCTAGCGATCCCGGCAGGCCAAAAAGTCTGGAGCGGACAAATAGCCACAAGATCCGGAGTCGCTCGCCGTAGCTCTGGTCCAGGGTCCGCCACCCAGAGCCTATTTCCATACTGGGAAACAGGCAGCACTTCTCGTGCCTACTTACCGTAGTGACTAGTGGGGGAGGCAGTGACCCCCCTGGAGCTGTGCTTCGGGCTGGGTATGCACTTTCGCCATCTCTTCCCCAGCCCAATCCTGTCCCGTCCCTGAGACTACCCGAGAGTCCTCCACAGCCCTGAAGAGGGGAATTTGGTGCTCCTGCTTGTGCCCTCCAGTCTCTCTGTTGATGCTGGAGCCTTGGGATCAAGCGGCTGAGTTGATGGTAATTTCCACGGCGCCCATGACGCTGAGGGGAAAAGGCTATAGGCTCCTTGGTCCAGAGTTGGATACCCGAAGATCAGATCTCTCTCATTTGCTTCTGCCATGCACCCAACTTCGTGAGCCCCCTTCCAATGATAGTTTAAAGCACCAAATCTCTTACCTTTCCCTGGCCCTCGTATAGGTGTGGGATTGGGGGCACAATAAATATTTGTGGGTGAAGTGATCTGTGTCTGGTTCCTGGGGCGAAGGCAGTTTCCGGGGGGCAGGAGTAGGGTTGGGGTGGGGGCGCTCTCCGCCCGGTGTTGCGCTCCTGCCCAGAGTCCGCTCCGGCCTTTCCTTCCTGCCGCGATTCCCAACTTTGCTCAAAGTCGCGAAGACTCTAAGCTGTTGGGGGGACTGCTGGACAGACCTGGGGACTGACAGAGGGCCTGGAGAGAAACGGGCCAAAGACCCACAGGCAGAGTTGACACGGAACCCCAAAGGAAGGAGGAGGGCTCGGGCCCGAGACCGTTCACCTCCCCTTATCCCTTGTTCTCCTCTTCAGGATGGAG
This sequence comes from Theropithecus gelada, assembly GCF_003255815.1. Classification (NCBI taxonomy): domain Eukaryota; kingdom Metazoa; phylum Chordata; class Mammalia; order Primates; family Cercopithecidae; genus Theropithecus; species Theropithecus gelada. The sequence continues at coordinate 91,060,481 of NC_037669.1, forward strand.
CTGACCTCAAGGGAAGGAGGGAGGGGACAGCCTCTGCCCTGGGAACTTCGACTCGGCCTACTGCTAAGCGGTGAGAGGACCTGGTGGGGACTGGGGGTTGTGGAATGTGATGGTAGGTCCTGGTAGTTGCCCTTGGGGCACATGAGGTGCGGCCACCGGATAGGAACTCAGCAGAACTGGCTGAACTACTGTCCCCAGTGCTGGCTGCCACACTGGCACAGGCCCCTGCCCCGGATGTGCCTGGCTGTTCGAGGGGAAGCTGCTACCCCGCCACGGGCGACCTGCTGGTGGGCCGAGCTGACAGACTGACTGCCTCATCCACCTGTGGCCTGAATGGTCCCCAGCCCTACTGCATCGTCAGTCACTTGCAGGTGTGGCTGGGGACAGGGTGAGAGGCTGAGTCAGGGTGGGGCTGGCACTACCTGAGGCACTGATTCTAACTCCCATCCAACCCAGGATGAAAAGAAGTGCTTCCTTTGCGACTCCCGGCGCCCCTTCTCTGCTAGAGACAACCCACACAGCCATCGCATCCAGAATGTAGTCACCAGCTTTGCACCACAGCGGCGGGCAGCCTGGTGGCAGTCAGAGAATGGTGAGGCCATGGGTGGGGCAAAAGTGAGCAGGCTGCCCACCAGTAACTTTGAGTCCTTGACTTTAGACTCCTGTCCCAGGTATCCCTGCAGTCACCATCCAACTGGACCTGGAGGCTGAGTTTCATTTCACACACCTCATTATGACCTTCAAGGTGCCTGCATATCTGGGAGCCTGCCCGAACCACCCTGCTTGGCTCTCCATTGCCCCTGGACAGAGTCTGAGCTCCTTAACCCAGCCTCCTTGAGTGTGGATACAGGAGGCTCCTTCATCCCTTCACACCTTCCATTTGCCTCCAGGCCTTTGCACATGATCTTCTGCCTTTCCAATCCCAGGCTGGGTCAGGTGCTGTCTCCTTGAGCCCCATGAACCCTGAGTCTCCCCATTAGAGGTGGCCACCCTTGCTGGTCATTATCTGGCTTCCACCAGTTACCCCCACTCTCTGTGAGCTGTTTGAGGGCAGTCTTGGGCTGAGCAGGGCTCTTGATAGTCCTAGATTGGGCTTGGGTCCTGGTGCCTGCTGATCAGCTATGCCCCTCTACCCAGACATTTCGCCCTGCTGCCATGCTGGTGGAACGCTCAGCAGACTTTGGCCGCACCTGGCATGTGTACCGATATTTCTCCTATGACTGTGGGGCTGACTTCCCAGGAGTCCCACTAGCCCCTCCACGGCACTGGGATGATGTAGTCTGTGAGTCCCGCTACTCAGAGATTGAGCCATCCACTGAAGGCGAGGTGAGGACTGGCATCTGGGCTGGGGGCCGGAAGCTGGGGATGATGGGCCTGAGGCAAGGTTCAGTGTCACTATGAACTCCCTGCCTCTCCAGGTCATCTATCGTGTGTTGGACCCTGCCATCCCTATCCCAGACCCCTACAGCTCACGGATTCAGAGTGAGTGCTCCACCCTTTGAGCCTGGCACAGTCCGTGTCCGGCTAGGGACTATTTGGGGCCTCAGTAACTATTTTGGGTGCTTCCTAGGGCAGGTGCCAAGCCCAGTTTAGCTCGGGTGGCAGTATACAGGAGGTCTTTCAAGGTGACCTTGGCAGCTGAGCCCCTAGGTGGGCAGGGGGCAGCAGGGGCCTGCCTGGTCAGTTGGCCCCGGTTGCCCCCACCTCAGACCTGTTGAAGATCACCAACTTACGAGTGAACCTGACTCGTCTACACACATTGGGAGACAACCTACTTGACCCACGGAGGGAGATCCGAGAGAAGTACTACTATGCCCTCTATGAGCTGGTTGTACGTGGCAACTGCTTCTGCTATGGACACGCCTCAGAGTGTGCACCCGCCCCAGGGGCACCAGCCCATGCTGAGGGCATGGTAAGGGGCTTCAGACGGTTGGGATAGGGCTAGGGGCAGGGGCAGACATGGCTGAGCAGTGCTGACAACCTGCCTGCCAACCTCCATAGGTGCACGGAGCTTGCATCTGCAAACACAACACACGTGGCCTCAACTGCGAACAGTGTCAGGATTTCTATCATGACCTGCCCTGGCATCCGGCTGAGGACGGCCATAGTCATGCCTGTAGGAGTGAGTGAGATCTTGGCCTCCATAGCTCCAGCACTGCAGCCTGGCTGTGCCCTGGGTAGAACCTAGAGCTGGTTGGTCAAGCCCCTAAAACCCAGGCTATATCCAAAGAGTATGCAGGCCTTGATGCCCCTTGGGACCCCCTCAATACTCCTTTACAGTCTGCTCTGGGTAGGGAACCATTATGATGCTGAAGCCTTGAAGTCCCTGAGCCCCTACCCACAAATTCTGGCCTGTGATAGGGATCTAAGGTGGCCTACTCCTTACCCTTGTGACCTGATTCCTCAAGTGGCCTTTGCCTTGCCCTTCCTCCCCTGCCAGAGTGTGAGTGCCATGGGCACACCCACAGCTGCCACTTCGACATGGCTGTATACCTGGCATCTGGCAATGTGAGTGGAGGTGTATGTGATGGATGTCAGCATAACACAGCTGGGCGCCACTGTGAGCTCTGTCGGCCCTTCTTCTACCGTGACCCAACCAAAGACCTGCGGGATCCAGCTGTGTGCCGCTGTGAGGCTGGGATTGGGCAGCGGGAGAGAAAGCTGAGCCTGGGGCAGGAATTAGAGAGCTGGACTGCTGTCTAGATTGCAGGGAATTGGGGTTAGGGGCTTGGGATAGAGCTAGACCAGGGATCCAGGGTGGGATCCCTTAGGCTTAGGAGAGGACTGGTAATGAGCTAGTTGAGATAGGGTGAGTGACCTTGTATCTCTTTTTGCCATCAGCCTGTGATTGTGACCCCATGGGTTCTCAAGACGGCGGTCGCTGTGATTCCCATGATGACCCTGCACTGGGACTGGTCTCGGGCCAGTGTCGCTGCAAAGAACATGTAGTGGGCACTCGCTGCCAACAATGCCGTGATGGCTTCTTTGGGCTCAGCATCAGTGACCCTCTGGGCTGCCGGCGTATGTGTCTCTTGCCCTAACTTCTATGCTGACCTTTAACCCCTGTCCTCTTACTCCTGACTCAGCTGAACATGAGCACTGTCACAGTTCCCCAAAGTGCTGATGGTCCTTCTTCCCTGCAGGATGTCAATGTAATGCACGGGGCACAGTGCCTGGGAGTACTCCTTGTGACCCCAACAGTGGATCCTGTTATTGCAAACGTCTGGTGACTGGACGTGGATGTGACCGCTGCCTGGTGCGATTGGAGGGGGCTGGAGTTCTAGGGGCATGATTTGTCCTTAGAGCACAGGGCTGGGGTGTGATATCTATGCCAGTGGATGGGTGCTGAGAGCTTAGGATCCAGTTCTGGCTGAGAAGCCTCAGGTCTGGGACGCCAAGGGTATGGGCCAGTGGTCTGGGGGGCATGTTTTCACTGAGGAGTGATTGAGGCTAAGATGTGTGGTTGGGATTTCCTGCTGGGTGGCGAGGGGGTCTGGAGGTCTGTTTCTGGCCCCCAGCAACTCCTTTCTCGCAGCCTGGCCACTGGGGCCTGAGCCACGACCTACTCGGCTGCCGCCCCTGTGACTGCGACGTGGGTGGTGCCTTGGATCCCCAGTAAGTGTTGTAAAGGGAGCCTGGGAAGGGATGGGGAAAGATCCTGAGCAGGAGAGGAGGTCCTTTTTGAGTAACCACAGAGTTCCTTCCAGGTGTGATGAGGCCACAGGTCAATGCCACTGCCGCCAGCACATGGTCGGGCGACGCTGTGAGCAGGTGCAACCTGGCTACTTCCGGCCCTTCCTGGACCACCTAACTTGGGAGGCTGAGGACACCCGAGGGCAGGTGTGGGGCCTCCCGCTAAGCAGAGGGCTGGATGTGGGTGGACACATCTATGACTGGAGAGGTAGGGTTATGGGCAGTACCTTGTTGGGGGATAGGGGTGATATCTAGCTTTGGCAGGAGGAATGGGGCTTGGGGCTGGCTGTGGCAGAAGAGGCAAAGCCTCACCTGAGCCTCCATCCCTGGCTGCATTATCTCCCAGGTGCTCGATGTGGTGGAGCGCCTGGTTACTCCTGGGGAAACTCCATCCTGGACTGGCTCAGGCTTTGTGCGGCTACGGGAAGGTCAGGCCCTGGAGTTCCTCGTGGCCTCTGTGCCGAAGGCCATGGACTATGATCTGCTGCTGCGCTTAGAACCCCAGGTTAGACACTGTTATCTAATCTGGAGCTGAACCTCTGGATGTGGAAGCATCTCCTCCATCATCCCGTTTTCCCAGGTCCCTGAGCAATGGGCAGAGTTGGAACTGACTGTGCAGCGTCCAGGGCCTGTGCCTGCTCACAGCCTGTGTGGGCATGTGCTGCCCAAGGATGACCGCATCCAAGGGACTCTGCAACCACACACCAGGTGAGAGCACTGGTGGTAGCACTCACAATGGCAGGGAGTTGTGGGGCCAGCCCTAAGCTCCCTGCAGGGCACCTGGAAGACCCCACAGCTCATTCATCTGTTCCTTCTTTCAAATACCTCCAGAATGCTGGTTGCCAGGCTCTGTTGGGCATGGCTCTGTTCACAGAAAGGAAGCAGACAGATCAAGGCCTACTCTCTCAGGGGTCTAAGGCCCAGAGGCCAAGGCAGGAATTAATGGGAAATCACCTGGTGTCACTATCAGGAGGACTCACAATGGTGGTGGTAGAGTGGTAGTGGTGGGGCTGTGGCATCACAGCACTCTAGGCAGTGATGTGCCTGGTCTGATTAATGTTTTATTACACTTTGGGTAGTATTTGTTTCATGTTTCATGTTTCTTTTTTTTTTTTTTTTTGAGATGGAGTCTTGCTCTGTCACCAGGCTGGAGTGCAGTGGTGCAATCTCGGCTCACTGCAACCTCCACCTTCCGGGTTCAAGCAATTCTCATGTGTCAGCATCCCGAGTAGCTGGGACTACAGGCGCATGCCACCACGCCCAGCTAATTTTTTATATTTTAGTAGAGATGGGGTTTCACCATGTTGGTCAGAATGGCCTCAATCTCCTGACCTTGTGATCTGCCCGCCTCGGCCTCCCAAAGTGTTGGGATTACAGGTGTGAGCCACCACGCCCAGCCCTGTTTCATTGTTTCATGTTTTGTTTATTTGTTTGTTTGTTTGTTTTTGAGACCGAGTCTTGCTCTGTCACCCAGGCTGGAGTGCAGTGGCGTAATCTTGGCTCATTGCAAGCTCCACCTCCCGGGTTCACACCATTCTCCTGCCTCAGCCTCCCAAGTAGCCGGGACCACAGGCGCCCACCACCACGCCCACCTAATTTTTTGTATATTTAGTAGAGACAGAGTTTCACCGTGTTAGCCAGGATGGTCTCGATCTCCTGACCTTGTGATCCACCTGCCTTGGCCTCATAAAGTGCTGGGATTACAGGCATGAGCCACCGCACTCAGCCTATTGCTTTTAGTTTTTGACCATGTAAATATTCAAACAGAAGGAAAAAGAATAACATACTGAACCTGGCTGTGCCCATTATAGACATTTTGCCAACTGTGACTTGTGTTTTTTTTTTGTTTTTTTTTTTTTTGAGACGGAGTCTCGCTCTGTCGCCCAGGCTGGAGTGCAGTGGCCGGATCTCAGCTCACTGCAAGCTCTGCCTCCCGGGTTCCCGCCATTCTCCTGCCTCAGCCTCCCGAGTAGCTGGGACTACAGGCGCCCACAACCGTGCCCGGCTAATTTTTTTTTGTATTTTTAGTAGAGACGAGGTTTCACCGTGGTCTCGATCTCCTGACCTTGTGATCCGCCCACCTCGGCCTCCCAAAGTGCTGGGATTACAGGCGTGAGCCACCGCGCCCGGCCGTGACTTGTGTTTAGAAAAAAAATTCCTCTAGACCAGGCATAGTGGCTCATGCCGGTAATCCCAGCACTTTGGGACACTGAGGCAGGAGGATCACTTTAGCCCAGGAATTCAAGACCAGCCTAGGGAACATGGCGAGACCTTGTCTCTACAAAAAATAAAATCAGCTAGGCATGGTGTTGTGTGCTTGTGGTTCCAGCTACTTGGGAGGCTGAGGTGGGAGGATCTCTTGAACCTAGGAGGTCAAGGCTGCAGTGAGCCGAGGTTGCGCCACTGCACTCCATCCATCCTGGGCAAGAGAGACTGCATCTCAAGTAAACAAATAAATAAATAAGAAAAGAAAAAGAAAAAAGATGAGGGATTGAAGAACAATTTTTGGGATGGGATAAAAAATCCCAAGTATGAGTTTGCAGCACAATGGGAAAGGAAAGCCTTGGAGACAGAGAGAGGGGGTGATGTAGTGTTGATGAAGAGGAGCAGCTGTTGTTGGCTGTAGATTGGGGTCAGAGGAAGTGTGAAGTGGTTATTGAGGAGAATTGGCAAGTTCCTGGGGTTTCCAGGCTTTATGAGTATTTCCAGTGAGTCTGCACAGGTGGATGTATGATTCTAGAGGGCCACCTTTACGGGACTATTCTGTGCAGATTCTTTGTTGGGGTGCCCAGCTGTTTGTTGGCCTAGCGCAGCCCAACCCAACTCACTCGTAGTCTCTGCTTTGGCTGATGGTCTGGTTGCTGGGAGTAGGATGGGAGAGGCCCAGATGATTTGTACAGGGCCCCTAGATGACCCACTGCACCTGTCCCCACTTGCCCCCAGGTACATGGTGTTTCCCAATCCTGTCTGCCTTGAGCCTGCTATCTCCTACAAGCTGCATCTGAAGCTGGTACACACAGGGGGAAGTGCCCAGCCTGAGACTCCCTACTCTGGACCCGGCCTGCTCATTGACTCGGTGAATAATCTCCTCTTCCCCACACCAACCAAGATGGCAGAGCCTGTGGTGTGGGACTTGTGGGATAGCAGGGATCTGTGGCAGAAGAGGCAGGCCCATGGTGGTGCCAGGGTGGGCAGGCTTGTGGCAGTGCTAAGGCAATGCCTATGTGGTCCCAGGTCTGAACTGCAATCTTCCTTGCTCACTCCTTCAGCTGGTGCTGCTGCCCCGTGCCCTGGTGCTAGAGATGTTTAGTGGGGGTAATGCTGCTGCCCTGGAGCGCCGGGCCACCTTTGAACGCTACCAATGCCATGAGGAGGGTCTGGTGCCCAGCAAGACTTCTCCCTCTGAGGCCTGCGCGCCGCTCCTCCTCAGCCTGTCCACCCTCATCTACAATGGTGCCCTGTGTGAGTGTCTGTGATGTGGGTTGATGGGGCAGAGGTGGGGACCCAGCCTGACTTGGCCCAACCCTCCTCCCCACAGCATGTCAGTGCAACCCTCAAGGTTCACTGAGTTCTGAGTGCAACCCTCATGGCGGTCAGTGCCTGTGCAAGCCTGGAGTGGTTGGGCGCCGCTGTGACCTCTGTGCCCCTGGCTACTATGGCTTTGGCCCCACAGGCTGTCAAGGTACTCTCCTGCCTCTTGTTCCCTCCTATGCTGCTCTCTCCTTCCCATTACTGTTCTCTTTCTTCTTCTGGACCTGCTGCTTCTTTCCTCAAACTAAGTCTTGGACCCTCTACTCTCAACCTGGGTCAGTTGCAGTTCTCTTCCATTTCTTGACCTTCCCACCTAGACTCCCACTACCCACATTCCCCTGAGACCCTCCCCAACCCACACTCCCCTCCGACCCCGTCCCCTGGCTCTGTCTCTGCCTTGCTCCTAGCCTGCCAGTGCAGCCCCGAGGGGGCGCTCAGCAGTCTCTGTGAAAAGACCAGTGGGCAATGTCCCTGTCGAACTGGTGCTTTTGGGCTTCACTGTGACCGCTGCCAGCGTGGCCAGTGGGGATTCCCTAGCTGCCGGCCATGTGTCTGCAATGGGCATGCAGATGAGTGCGACACCCACACAGGCGCTTGCCTGGGCTGCCGTGATCACACAGGGGGTGAGCACTGTGAAAGGTGAGCCTGGAGTAGCTATGAGTGGGTTGGTTGGTGGACAGGCTTCCCATGAATGATACATTTCTTCTTCCTCCTCCCTGCAGGTGCATTGCTGGTTTCCACGGGGACCCACAACTGCCATATGGGGGCCAGTGCCGGCCCTGTCCATGTCCTGAAGGCCCTGGGAGCCAACGGCACTTTGCTACTTCTTGCCACCGGGATGAATATTCCCAGAAGATTGTGTGCCACTGCCGGGCAGGCTACACGGGTAAGTGGATAGGGGGCAGGCGTAGGATCAGGGTGAGTTGGCTGGACTGAGCAATCACAGCTTCCTCTTGACTGTGGGCAGGGCTGCGATGTGAAGCTTGTGCCCCTGGGCACTTTGGGGACCCATCAAGGCCAGGTGGCCGGTGCCAACTGTGTGAGTGCAGTGGGAACATTGACCTAATGGATCCTGATGCCTGTGACCCCCACACGGGGCAATGCCTGCGCTGTTTACACCACACAGAGGGTCCACACTGTGCCCACTGCAAGCCTGGCTTCCACGGGCAGGCTACCCGACAGAGCTGTCACCGTGAGTATGAGTGTGGGAGGGCATGGCTGAGCTGGGGTTCTGCTTCTTGGCCTCCTCTTGACTACTGTGCTCGTCTTGGTTGGCATAGGCTGCACCTGCAACCTGCTGGGCACAAATCCCCAGCAGTGCCCGTCTCCTGACCAGTGCCACTGTGATCGAAGCAGTGGGCAGTGCCCATGCCTCCCCAATGTCCAGGGCCCTAGTTGTGACCACTGTGCCCCCAACTTCTGGAACTTCACCAGTGGCCATGGTTGCCATCCTTGTGCCTGCCACCCAAGACAGGCCAGAGGCCCCACCTGCAATGAGGTATGGGACCCTCCTGCAGATCCCTGGTTAGATGGGGTCAGGTGTCTTTCTTGTCTCGTGGGCTCAACCTCTGATAGAGGCTCTGACCCTGCCTTGTTCCCACCCCAGTTCACAGGGCAGTGCTACTGCCGTGCCGGCTTTGGAGGGCGGACTTGTTCTGAGTGCCAAGAGCTCCACTGGGGAGACCCTGGGTTGCAATGTCGTGGTGAGGGAGCCAGCAGGGCCAGGGTGGATGGAGGGCTTCCCAGAATGCCCCACAGTGGCCCTAACTCTGTCCTCTGCTCTTTCTTGCAGCCTGTGACTGTGACCCTCGTGGAACAGATACACCTCAGTGTCACCGCTCCACAGGTCACTGCAGCTGCCGCCCAGGCGTGTCTGGTGTGCGCTGTGACCAGTGTGCCCGTGGCTTCTCAGGATTCTTTCCTGCCTGCCATCCCTGCCATGCATGCTTCGGGGATTGGGACCGAGTGGTGCAGGACTTGGCTGCCCGAACACGGCGCCTAGAGCAGCGGGCACAGGAGTTGCAGCAGACGGGTGTGCTGGGTGCCTTTGAGAGCAGCTTCTGGCATATGCAGGAGAAGCTGGGCATTGTGCAGGGCATCGTAGGTGCCCGCAACACCTCAGCCGCCTCCACTGCACAGCTTGTGGAGGCCACAGAGGAGCTGCGGTGCGGAAGGACCTAAGAATACATGGTGGGATGGGGCAGAGGCCCAGTGGACCAGGGCTGAAGCCTGTCTAAACAGTCCCCTCTCCATCATCGCAGGCGTGAAATTGGGGAGGCCACTGAGCACCTGACTCAACTGGAAGCAGAGTTGACAGATGTGCAGGATGAGAACTTCAATGCCAACCATGCACTAAGTGGTCTGGAGCGAGACAGGCTTGCACTTAATCTCACACTGCGGCAGCTGGACCAGCATCTTGACTTGCTCAAACATTCAAACTTCCTGGGTGAGTTGTTAGCCAACTAGGCAGGTGGACCAGGGTCAGTCTTCAGCTGACTGTCTGCCTTTGCCCAATTTAGGTGCCTATGACAGCATCCGGCATGCCCATAGCCAGTCTGCAGAGGCAGAACGTTGTGCCAACACCTCGGCCCTGGCAGTACCTAGCCCTGTGAGCAACTCGGCAAGTGCTCGGCATCGGACAGAGGCACTGATGGATGCCCAGAATGAGGACTTCAACAGCAAACACATGGCCAACCAGCGGGCCCTGCGCAAGCTCTCTGCCCATACCCACACCCTGAGCCTGACAGGCATAAACGAGCTGGTGAGGTACAAGTGTTGGGTGGGACAGGTGGGTGTAGATGTTCCTCCCACAGGGCCCTGACTTGTTCTGTGCCTGGCAGGTGTGTGGGGCACCAGGGGATGCACCCTGTGCTACAAGCCCTTGTGGGGGTGCCGGCTGTCGAGATGAGGATGGGCAGCCCCGCTGTGGGGGCCTCAGCTGCAATGGGGCAGTGGCTACAGCAGACCTAGCACTGGGCCGGGCCCGGCACACACAGGCAGAGCTGCAGCGGGCACTGGCAGAAGGTGGTAGCATCCTCAGCAGAGTGGCTGAGACTCGTCGGCAGGCAAGCGAGGCACAGCAGCGGGCCCAGGCAGCCCTGGACAAGGCTAATGCTTCCAGGGGACAGGTGGAACAGGCCAACCAGGAACTTCGAGAACTTGTCCAGAGTGTGAAGGACTTCCTCAACCGTGAGCCTCCCATGTGTCCCAGGCCATGTGGTTGTTCCTTTGGCAACTCCCTGTGTCTGTATCTCCCTTGGTTCATACGTGAGCCTTAGGGCCTACACTGGATTAGCGTTTATGATCCCTTGACTGGCTCCTGAGTCCTTGCCCATATGTGGTCCCAGGTCCATGTTCTTGAGTCTGAGCCCCTTGTATAGTCCCTGTCCTTGTGATTACATCCTTATGGCTGGTAACAAACCCCTATCCCATGTACATGTCCTGAGTCCACACCCCAAAGCTATATCCTCATGCCCATGCTGGAGAATCTATGTTCTTAAGCTCTTGCTGTGTCCCTATAGAGGAGGGGGCTGATCCTGATAGCATTGAGATGGTGGCCACACGGGTGCTAGAGCTCTCCATCCCAGCTTCAGCTGAGCAGATCCAGCACCTGGCGGGTGCGATTGCAGAGCGAGTCCGGAGCCTGGCGGATGTAGACGCGATCCTGGCACGTACTGTAGGAGATGTGCGTCGTGCTGAGCAGTTATTGCAGGATGCACGGCGGGCAAGGTCTGACCCCATCCCTGGCCCCTGACACCTGGTTTTGATACCTCCAGGTTCTGATTCCCCCTTTTCCCCAGGAGCCGGGCTGAGGGTGAGAAACAGAAGGCAGAGACAGTACAGGCAGCACTGGAGGAGGCCCAGCGGGCACAGGGTGTTGCCCAGGGTGCCATCCGGGGGGCAGTGGCTGACACACGGGACACAGAGCAGACCCTATACCAGGTGAGGTCTTCCTAGGACATCAGTGGGATAAGGTTATGGGCATGCACCGTAGATCTGTGTAACCTTTGGCTCACCCATGGCAGGTACAGGAGAGGATGGCAGGTGCAGAGCAGGCACTGAGCTCTGCAGGTGAAAGGGCTCGGCAGTTGGATGCTCTCCTGGAGGCTCTGAAGTTGAAACGGGCGGGAAATAGTCTGGCAGCCTCTACAGCAGAAGAAACGGCAGGCAGTGCCCAGGGTCGTGCCCAGGAGGCTGAGCAGGTGGGTTGAGGCAGAGCCAGCTAGAGAAGGTAGGGGTGGAAGATGGGCCTCCACTGAGCTACCACTCTAACCTAACCCTCTACATCTGCAGCTGCTACGGGGTCCTCTGGGTGATCAGTACCAGACGGTGAAGGCCCTGGCTGAGCGCAAGGCCCAGGGTGTGCTAGCTGCACAGGCAAGGGCAGAGCAACTGCGGGATGAGGCTCGGGACCTGTTGCAGGCTGCTCAGGACAAGCTGCAGCGGCTACAGGGTGAGATATGGGGCAGGTGGGCACCAGAGACACAGGACTGCAGGAGACCCCTCTAAACTGACACCTGCCCTTCCTAGAACTGGAAGGCACCTATGAGGAGAATGAGCGGGCACTGGAGGGTAAGGCAGCCCAGCTGGACGGGCTGGAGGCCAGGATGCGCAGTGTGCTTCAAGCCATCAACTTGCAGGTGCAGATCTACAACACCTGCCAGTGACCCCTGCCTAAGGCCTACCCCAGTTCCTGGCACCGCCCCACATGCATATCTGCCTATGCACTGAAGAGCTCTTGGCCCGGCAGGGCCCCCAATAAACCAGTGTGAACCCCCACTGTGTTGTCTGGACTCTGATTTGGGGCGGGTGGGGGAGTCTCCAGGGGAACCTCGAGGTTGCCCCTAGCAGGGCCCATGCAAGGCTAACCCATCCGAGCACCGCCCCCTTCCGCTCGGGCCCGCCCCGGAGCTGCCTGCCAGTCTCCCCGAGCCCATTCCCGCCGGAAGTGCGTCAGCAGCTTGGCGCTCCGCCTCCCGCGGCCTTAACTAGAAGTCGAAACAAAACAAGCCGCTAAGGCGGTGGCGGCGGCGCCGGGACGGGGGAGGGGCGCGCCGGAACCGGAACCGACCTGACGCCGGAACCGGAACGGAGAGCGGGTTGCCAGGGCCCGAAGAGGGCTGGCTGCGGCGGTCTCGCTCGGTGAGTGGAGCGGGCTGCAACTCGCCTGCTTGGCCGCAGCGGGGAGGCCGCAACGCGCTGCCGCGGCGGCCTGTTCAAGGTCACGGGCCGTGCCAGCCCCTACCCCTAGTGTCCCGCAGCGTGCCAGCCCACTGATGCCGGCGGGGCCGTTACGCTATGCCTGTGGCCAGCCTCCCACCTGGGAGAGGACTGGCGGCCAGCGAGGGCAGCTTCCTGGAAGAGGTGGTGGCGGGCTCGGGGTTCAGAGGCTGAAGCTGGGTTGCAACTCGACCGGGGCGCTGGTCTGTGGTCAGTAACCCCGCGCTGCCATTTCAGGCCGGCTCGGGTCTCTAGACAGCCCCTTTCCCGCCTCGACGTCTCCGGGGCATGGGGGAGGGACGCGACCTTCGGCTGGGGCCTGGGTGAGAGAAGGAGGCGTCGGTAGCAGGTGTCATTAAAGATCCAGTCCACCAGTACCACATCTGACCTGTAGAAAGGTATCCTTCCATCCCTCCTTCCTCCTTTACACACTTAGGGGAACACAGACTAGTCATTATCTGTCCTGCTACTGGTTCAGGCCAGGCTTGAGGCTGCCAGGGGTCCTGGATCCATGGTCCTCCCCAGCCTCATCTCAGTATCTAGCTTCAAGACCTTCATTTCGGAGGGGGAAACAGTCCGGAATCTACTGGTGGGTCTGTGGGAAATTGTAGTGGTCCCTGTGTCTCAGAGCTCATGAGTGAAGGCATCTGGGAAGGAAGGTGATGATTTCTGTTCCAGTCTCAAACTGGATTCCCATCCTGCCTTAGTACTGGAGCAGGGTTGTTGCTGAAGAGGTAGTGTGACATCTAGATACACTTTTCAGTCACTCTCTGCTTGGGACAACAGCTGGGGAGAGGACTTTCTCTTAAAATGAAGAAGAACCAAGCAGTACATAGGAGCAGGTTCTTGCTAAGGGTGGGAGCTGGCAGGAGGCAGGTGGAGTGCCTTAGCCCCAGGACTTTTTCTGGGCAATGGCAGAACCTGGGTTGAGCCTGTTTTCAGCCACAGAGCCTGGTCCTCTTGTGGCTTGTCTCCTTTCCTGCCTTCCTCCTCCACCTTCTATTTCTCCAGTGGTGACTAAGCAGCCAGTGAGAGTGAAGGAAAAGTGAACACCCTGCTCGGAGTGCCAGCCTTGTGAGCTGGAGCCATGGCTTCTCTCCAGATTGGTGGAGTAGCCTGGTCCCAGGCCATGACTTCCCTTGACCTGGTGCCCCCTCAGTGAGGCTTCCAGCTGTGTGGGACTATTATGGTGGGTATCTGTGAAGCTTGGCCAGAAGTGGTTGCTGCTACTTGCATTATTTATTACCTCTTCAAAATAGCCTGAGAGTGTCCAGGGATTCTTCAGAGATGAGAAGATACAGCTCTGTAGCATTAGGAGTGTCCTGGGTTGCTGAGCCCTGGCTGTAGCTAAAGAGCAAGTTGTTGGGTCTTGGCAGTGATCACTGGCTCTTTTCCATTAGGCTGTTGGTTCCTTGCTGGAGAATTTGGCCACAAAGAGTTGCCAAGATAGCTGGGCCAGGAAGAAAGCGCCGCAGCCCTGACCCAGACGCTGTTGCCGGCCCCGGGGCACTCTGGCTGTCGACCAAGCGGCTCAAGATGTCTGGCGGGGCCAGTGCCACAGGCCCAAGGAGAGGGCCCCCAGGACTGGAGGACGCAACTAGTAAGAAGAAGCAGAAGGATCGAGCAAACCAGGAGAGCAAGGATGGAGATCCTAGGAAAGGTGGGAGTGGCATTCCCAGAGTGCTTGTGGCTTTCTTTCCGTCCCATTTTATTAAGTATACAGATTGGGGTTTGGGAGATGACTTTTTTGCTCTTCTCTCTGTCCTGGTCTGATGATGAGAGAAGAAGGACCCATGATAGGCTCAGTAGAGCTTCAGCTTTGAAGCCTGAGTACTTGGCTAAGATCCAGAAGATGGTGCTGTTGGGGGGCTTGCCTTCTTTCTTTTTTAAATTTTTTTTCTTTCTTTTTAACCTGTTCTTTCTTTATTTCCTTGTTTTTTTTTTCTGAGATGGAGTCTTATTCTGTTGCCCAGGCTGGAGTGCAGTGGTGCAATATCGGCTCACTGCAACCTCCACCTCCTGGTTCAAGTGATTCTTCTGCCTCAGCCTCCCAAGTAGCTGGGATTACAGGTGCATGCCACCTTGCTTGGTTTTTTTTTTTTTTTTTTTGAGATGGAGTCTCACTCTGTCTTCCAGGCTAGAGTGCAGTGGCGTGGTCTTGGCTCACTGTGGGCTCCGCCTCCTGGGTTCGAGCGATTCTCCTGCCTCAGCCTCCCAAGTAGCTGGGATTACAGGCACGCACCACCACGCCCAGCTAATTTTTGTATTTTTAGTAGAGATGGGGTTTCACCGTGTTTGCCAGACTGGTCACAAACTCCTGACCTCAGGTGATCTGCCCACCTCGGCCTCTCAAAGTGCTGGGATTACAGGCATGAGCAACTGTGCCTGGCCCCCTCCTTTTTTTTTTTTAAAGAGGCAGGGTCTCACTCTTGCACAGACTGGAGTGCAGTGCAGGTGTGATCGTAGCTTACTGCATCCTCAAAGTCCTGGACTCAAGTAATCCTCCTATGTCAGCCTCCCTACCATGCTTGGCTAATTTTTCTTATTTTTTTTTTAGAGACAGGGTCTCGATATGTTGCCCAGGCTGGTCTTGAACTTCTGGCCTCAGGTGATCCTTCTGCCTCAGCCTCCTGCGCAGCTGGGATCACAGGCTCACGCCACCATTCCCGGCTGTTCTTTCCTTCATTGTCAGGGTCAGCATCCACTCCTCGGGAGGAGCAGACCAAAGAGGGTCAGTTATGAATGAGCTTTTTGGGTGCTAGTGAAGGGGAGGGATCACTTACAATTTGGCTCCCATCTGAAGCAGTTTCATTAGGGCTGGGTCTCTGTTACCTGCTTATCACCATCAGGAGCTTGTGAAGACCCTCATGATCTCTTGGCTACTCCCCCTCCAGAGTTGTTGCTCGATTGGAGGCAGAGTGCAGAAGAGGTGATTGTCAAGCTTCATGTGGGAGTAGGTCCCCTGCAGCTGGAGGATGTAGATGCTGCTTTCACAGATACGGACTGTGTGGTGCGGTTTGCAGGTGTGTCCATCTGCCCTGAGCACAATAGTATGTTTGAATCTTTTGATATCTCCTATCCTACCTCACGGACCCTGCTCTGTCTCCAGGTGGTCAGCAGTGGGGTGGTGTCTTCTATGCTGAGATAAAAAGCTCTTGTGCTAAAGTGCAAACCCGCAAGGGCAGTCTCCTGCACCTGACACTGCCCAAAAAGGTGCCTATGCTCACGTGGCCCTCCCTCCTGGTGAGTTCTAGTAGTACAGGGTTGGGTAGGGATAGCCAGTGTAGTCGACAGGGCCTGACTGCTGTATCTTTGGCAGAAGAAACCTCTAGGGACCCAGGAGCTGGTGCCGGGGCTGCAGTGCCAGGAGAATGGGCAGGAACTGTCTCCCACTGCCCTGGAGCCAGGCCCTGAGCCCCACCGGGCTAAGCAGGAGGCCCGGAACCAGAAGCGGGCCCAGGGCCGTGGTGAGGTAGGCTCAGGGGCTGGCCCCGGGGCCCAGGCAGGGCCCAGCGCCAAGAGGGCTGTGCATCTCTGCAGAGGGCCAGAGGGGGAGGGGTCCAGGGATGACCCTGGACCCCGGGGTGATGCCCCACCCTTCGTGGCTGACCCGGCCACCCAGGTGAGAGTTGGGCACCTGTATGGGTGTTAGGAAATGGGGGGAAAGAGTGTGCACTGGAGTGGGAGCCACCTGGCAGAGCCCAGGCTGATTCTGCCCATAATCTTGCCATTGATAGGTTGAGGTTGATGAACAGCTTTGCATACCACCGGTGAACCCCCAAACCTGCCTCCTGGGCTCAGAGGAGAATTTAGCCCTTTTGGCAGGAGAGAAAGCAGTGTCTCCTGGGAATGACCCAGTCTCTCCAGCCATGGTCCGGAGCAGAAACTCTGGGAAAGATGACTGTGCCAAGGAGGAGATGGCAGTGGCAGCAGATGCTGCAACCTTGGTGGATGGTAAAGGTGGGGGTGGGCAGGCCTAGGTTGGGTTGCAAAGCTTGTAGGTGGTTAGGGAGTAGAGTAGCAATAGGCTGGAACCTGTCCTGGTTGGAGCTGAGCCATGGTCTCAATATAGAGCCCGAGTCGATGGTGAACCTGGCATTTGTCAAGAATGATTCGTATGAGAAGGGCCCGGATTCAGTGGTGGTGCACGTGTACGTGAAGGAGATCTGCAGGGACACCTCGAGAGTACTTTTTCGTGAGCAGGACTTCACACTCATCTTCCAGACCAGGTGGGTGGGCAGATGATGGGGCAAACAATGCCTCAGGTGGGACAGTATGTCTCATGCTCCTCCTCTTGTCCTTCCTCCTATCCTGCTGTGCCTCTGCAGGGATGGAAACTTCCTGAGGCTGCACCCAGGCTGTGGGCCCCACACCATCTTCCGTTGGCAGGTGAAGCTCAGGTGGGTGGTGCCCGGCCCCACCACTGTGCCTGTCCTACTCCCCCAGGCTCCATCTCCCTGGCTTATCTATCCTGATGCCCATTCCTCCTAAGTCCCTGAGTTCATCCTTTTCCCACAGGAATCTGATTGAGCCAGAGCAGTGCACCTTCTGTTTCACGGCTTCTCGCATCGACATCTGCCTTCGTAAGAGGCAGAGTCAGCGCTGGGGGGGCCTGGAGGCCCCGGCTACACGAGGTCTGCACACGAGCTCCCTTCATTGCCCAGTTCCACGTGATCAGGACCCAAACCCCTGTCACATGCTGCTAACCACCAGCCCTCTCATTCCCCCTTTTTAAGGTGCAGTGGGTGGTGCAAAGGTTGCCGTGCCGACAGGTCCAACCCCTCTGGATTCAACCCCACCAGGAGGTGCTCCCCACCCCCTGACAGGCCAGGAGGAGGCCCGGGCTATGGAGAAGGATAAATCCAAGGCACGATCTGAGGACACAGGGCTAGAGAGTGTGGCAACCCGCACACCTATGGAGCATGTAACCCCAAAGCCAGAGACACACCTGGCGTCGGTGAGAATTCTGGGATGAGAAGGACGAAGAATGGAGGTTGGAGAGTCTTGGAGCTGTTCTCTCATGTCCTCTTTGCTCCCCCAGCCCAAGCCTACATGTATGGTGCCTCCCATGCCCCACAGCCCGGTTAGTGGAGATAGCGTGGAGGAGGAGGAAGAGGAAGAGAAGAAAGTGTGTCTGCCAGGCTTCACTGGCCTTGTCAATTTAGGCAACACCTGCTTCATGAACAGCGTCATTCAGTCTCTGTCCAACACTCGGGAACTCCGGGACTTCTTCCATGGTGAGGGCAGGGCCTGGAGTCTGGGGAATGGGCAGAGAGGGTGCCTTTGTCCCTCACACCTTTGCTCCGCTACTATTCCTAGACCGCTCCTTTGAGGCTGAGATAAACTACAACAACCCACTAGGGACTGGTGGGCGTCTGGCCATTGGCTTTGCTGTGCTGCTTCGGGCGCTATGGAAGGGCACCCACCATGCCTTCCAGCCTTCCAAGTTGAAGGTGATCTGTGACCACTGTCACCCTTGGCTGCAGGGGGCGGGGAGGGCCAGCCAACCGGGTGTGCAGTGGGTGCTAGGGCTTTGTGTTCACACTTTGGCTCCTGTATCCAGGCCATTGTGGCGAGTAAGGCCAGCCAGTTCACAGGCTATGCGCAGCATGATGCCCAGGAGTTCATGGCTTTCCTGCTGGATGGGCTGCACGAGGACCTGAATCGCATTCAGAACAAGCCCTACACAGAGACCGTGGACTCAGATGGGCGGCCCGATGAGGTCAGGGTTAGGGACAGAGGGTGGGCATGTCTCATGAGCATCCCAGCCCCCAGGCCTCTTTGGTTCTCACCACTCTGCCTCTCAGGTGGTAGCTGAGGAAGCATGGCAGCGGCACAAGATGAGGAATGACTCTTTCATCGTGGACCTATTTCAGGGGCAGTACAAGTCGAAGCTGGTGTGCCCTGTGTGTGCCAAGGTGTGATGGGCTCCCCTGGAAAGAGGCGCTCTATTCTGGTCATGTTAGGTTCAGAGGCATGTGCATCTTAAGGTTTGGGCAAAGAAGTTGGCAGGGAGGCCTTAGGATTCTATATGGGCTGAAGAGCCCACTTAGGTAGGCTTCCTGACTGAGGGAAAAGTGATGTTAGAGCTCAGAGGTGTTGTGGCAGGGTTGTGGGCACATGGGGTGCAAGTGTGAGGCAAATTCGTAAAGTGGCTAAGCTGAGTAGGGCTTTGAGTGCCAGAAAGGAGGATTGTTATCTCCTGGTGGTCCTCCTGCCCCAACTAGTGTCCTGAAGCCTGAGAGTTTGCTGGTTGGCTGTGGAGGCCTTGAGAGCCATCAGAAGCCCTGGAATGGGTTCTTTGGGCATGAACATTTTGTCTCCCACTCTGTGTGCAGCTACCCAGTGCCACCTCTACATCCACAGGTCTCCATCACTTTTGACCCGTTTCTTTATCTGCCGGTGCCCTTGCCACAAAAGCAAAAGGTTCTCCCTGTCTTTTATTTCGCCCGAGAGCCCCACAGCAAGCCCATTAAGGTGA
Source organism: Theropithecus gelada (assembly GCF_003255815.1). NCBI lineage: Eukaryota > Metazoa > Chordata > Mammalia > Primates > Cercopithecidae > Theropithecus > Theropithecus gelada. The sequence goes on from NC_037669.1 coordinate 91,079,406, forward strand.
GGAGTAAGCCCCTACCCTCTGGGCTGTTCTAGAGAACGTGGCCCACCTCCCTCACTGACTGCCCTTTTTGCCACAGTTCCTGGTGAGCGTCAGCAAGGAGAACTCCACTGCCAGTGAAGTATTGGACTCCCTCTCTCAAAGCGTTCGTGTGAAGCCTGAGAATCTGCGTTTGGCGGAGGTACCTTTGTCTTTCCTTGGGCTATTATATATATGGATGTGTGTGTGTACTCACCATAGACACGTGTGTATAGTCATTGGCATCTACAGACATACACATGGGCTGGGCACAGTGGCTCACGCCTGTAATCCCAGCACTTTGTGAGGCTGAGGTGGGCAGATCACTTAAACCCAGGAGTTTGGGACCAGCCTGGGCAACTTGGTGAAACACTGTCTCTACAAGAAATTAAAAAAGCAGCTGGGCGTGGTGGTACATGCTTATAGTGCCAGCTACTTGGGAGGCTGAGGCAAGAGGCTCACTTGAGCCCGGGAGGTGGAGGTTGCAGTGAGCAGAGATTGCACCACAGCACTCCAGCCTGGGTGACAGAGTGAGACTCTGTCTCAAAAATAAATAAATAGATAAAAAATAAAAATAGGGCTGGGCATGGTGGCTCATGCCTGTAATCCCAGCACTTTGGGAGGACAAGGCGGGTGGATCACGAGGTCAGGAGATCCAGACCATCCTGGCTAACGTGGTGAAACCCCACCTCTACTAAAAATACAAAAAAAAAAAAAAAATTAGCCGGGCATGTTGGCACATGTCTGTAGTCCCAGCTACTCAGGAGGCTGAGGCAGGAGAATCGCTTGAACCTGGGAGGCGGAGGTTGTAGTGAGCCGAGATCGCGCCACTGCACTCCAGCCTGGGCGACAGAGCAAGACTCAAAAATAAAAATAAAATAAAAATAGACATACAAATGAGTATGCCTGTGACTGTACAAAAACAGGTGATGTGCTGTTATTTTGTCTGTGCAACAGAAGTGCCTTCAGTTCCTAGCCATTATCAGGGTTTATTCCCCTTTGTGGTGGTGGATCCCAACTGCATTTCCCTTTTTAGACAAGGAGCTTGAACTGCAGGACTATACCTATGTTCGCTCTGCTTCTCCCTCTATTCTGCTGCTCTCTCCTTTTATCCCAGTTGTGTGTGCTAGCTCTCCCCAGGGGTTCCTAGCCTTTAGCCGATTTTTTCAGGGGTAAGAGTTGGGAGGAGGCTCTTTGAATATGGACCCTCCGTGATAGTATGTTACAGTCTTATAAGGCTATTCTAGTTATAGCAGGGCAGAGTCCCTCAGTGTGGAGAGCTGGTGTGGTTGATATCTGCCTCATACCCGGTCTTTCAGGCCCTCTGATGCATCAGGCTCCTTATGGCATTGGACACTGAGATGGGTGCCAGTAGAGGCTAAGCCTATTTGGGCCTACAGACCTCACCACTGCCCACATAGACCCACGGCCGGGCCAAGCCTTCTTAAACTCTGGGGCAGGGCTAGGGAAAGGGCTTATCCTCATGTGGGATCTGTGTGTTCTGTGTCCTCAGGTAATTAAGAATCGTTTCCATCGTGTGTTCCTGCCCTCCCACTCACTGGACACTGTGTCCCCATCTGATATGCTCCTCTGCTTTGAGCTGCTATCCCCAGAGTTGGCTAAGGAGCGGGTAGTGGTGCTAGAGGTGCAACAGGTGAGTGGGGGCCAACCTGATGGCATAGGGCCCTGGTGGGTGGGGTACTCCTGCCTGGTCTTGCTGAGCCAGACGACCCACCCTAGCGCCCCCAGGTGCCCAGCGTCCCCATCTCCAAGTGTGCAGCCTGCCAGCGGAAGCAACAGTCGGAGGATGAAAAGCTGAAGCGCTGTACCCGGTGCTACCGTGTGGGCTACTGCAACCAGTGAGGACCCCCATCGTCTCCCCAACCCTTTATTTCCACCTTCCATGTGCCACCCTGCCCCTTCCCTTCACACCAAGGCACATGTGCTTAAGCTTTCTACTTGCCTACTTTACCAGGTTCTGGGGGAGGCAGGGCTGGCATACCCAGTTCCCAGGGACTATGACTAGCCCCCATTATGGAGTTATAGGAGATGGGGCTAAGGGCCTTATCCTTGTCTTCCTCTTCCCCTCAGGCTCTGCCAGAAAACCCACTGGCCTGACCACAAGGGCCTCTGCCGACCTGAGAACATTGGCTACCCCTTCCTGGTCAGTGTACCTGCCTCACGCCTCACTTATGCCCGCCTTGCTCAGCTGCTAGAGGGCTATGCCCGGTAAGTGCCTAGTGGTTGGACTAGAGTGGTGTAGGTGGGAGCAGAGGTGCTAGATGGGCTGGTCAGAAGTCCTACTTGCCTTGCTCTCTGTTGCCAGGTACTCTGTGAGTGTATTCCAGCCACCCTTTCAGCCTGGCCGCATGGCCTTGGAGTCTCAGAGCCCTGGCTGCACCACACTGCTCTCCACTGGCTCCCTGGAGGCTGGGGACAGTGAGAGGGACCCCATTCAGCCACCTGAGCTCCAGCTGGTGACCCCTATGGCTGAGGGGGACACAGGGCTTCCCCGGGTGTGGGCAGCCCCTGACCGGGGTCCTGTGCCCAGCACCAGTGGAATTTCTTCTGAGATACTGGCCAGTGGGCCCACTGAGGTTGGCTCCTTGCCTGCTGGCGAGAGGGTGTCCCGACCCGAAGGTAAGATCCAGTGAAAAGCTCTGGGAGCTGGGGAGGAAGGTAGGGGAGGATGGGGGGGCGCTGTTTAGGACCTCGTGGGCCTGGTGAGGCCCTGATGGGCAGGGAAGCTTTGATTATCATGTTCTCACACAGCCGCTGTGCCTGGGTACCAGCACCCAAGTGAAGCTATGAATGCCCACACACCACAGTTCTTCATCTATAAAATTGACTCATCCAACCGAGAGCAGCGGCTAGAGGACAAAGGTGTCTGAGGCCGTGGGTGAGAGCCATGGGGTGGGTTGAGCTGGCTGTTCTCCACAGCTGCATGACCTCTCTCCCTGCCAATCTCCAGGAGACACCCCACTGGAGCTGGGTGACGATTGTAGCCTGGCTCTCGTCTGGAGGAACAATGAGCGTTTGCAGGAGTTTGTGTTGGTAGCCTCCAAGGAGCTGGAATGTGCTGAGGATCCAGGCTCTGCCGGTGAGGCTGCCCGGGCCGGCCACTTCACTCTGGACCAGTGCCTCAACCTCTTCACACGGCCTGAGGTGCTGGCACCCGAGGAGGCCTGGTGAGAACAGAGCAGCAAGCAGATAAGGGGGCAGGATGGAGAAGAGAGAGACTTGCTGGTCCTGACCCAACCTCTGTTCCCACCAGGTACTGCCCACAGTGCAAACAGCACCGTGAGGCCTCCAAGCAGCTGTTGCTATGGCGCCTGCCAAATGTTCTCATCGTGCAGCTCAAGCGCTTCTCCTTTCGTAGTTTTATCTGGCGTGACAAGATCAATGACTTAGTGGAGTTCCCTGTTCGGTAAGCAATGGACCTTGGTAACTGTGGGTGGGGTGTGAGGACCAAGGTGGGCATCCTGAGCACCTGCTGCCTGTCTCACCCCTCCCTGACTGGACCTGACCTGCAGGAACCTGGACCTGAGCAAGTTCTGCATTGGTCAGAAAGAGGAGCAGCTGCCCAGCTATGATCTGTATGCTGTCATCAACCACTATGGAGGCATGATTGGTGGCCACTACACTGCCTGTGCACGCCTGCCCAATGATCGTAGCAGTCAGCGCAGTGACGTGGGTGAGGGCACACACAGCCAGCAGGATAGATGGTAGGGGTGGTGGTGCAGACTTCGTTCACACTTTTCCCACCCTGCCTTAGGCTGGCGCTTGTTTGATGACAGCACGGTGACAACGGTAGACGAGAGCCAGGTTGTGACGCGTTATGCCTATGTACTCTTCTACCGCCGGCGGAACTCTCCTGTGGAGAGGCCCCCCAGGGCAGGTCACTCTGAGCACCACCCAGACCTAGGCCCTGCAGCTGAGGCTGCTGCCAGCCAGGTGAGGCATGTGGGCGGCTTTACAGAATAGTGGGGGACAGCTCACAGACTGCGGGGCAGGGTTGGGGATATAGCTTCCTCTCCTCCAGCCACAGGCTCCTTGAGCCTTGGGATTCATGAGAATTGCAGAGTTCCCTTAACATCAAAGCTTTATCCAGAGGCATCCCCATGCCCTAGGGACACTAACATACAGGTACACTAACATGATGCCACTGGCAAGCACATTGGCACCCAGTTGGCACAGGTCAGGCAACTGCTCTGAACCTCACTGGGCACTGTGCTATGAATGGACTATAACTGATACTCTCTAGATTTCCTCTGCACATTCCCCACATGCTAGCCCACACACCGTCACTTGTGATGTCCCTGAGTTCTATTGTGCACTCAAGACAAGGCCTATTTGGGCTGGCCATGGCTTCTGGTGGCTGTTATACTCTCTGAGGTAAGCATCTGTCTTTGCTGAGCCTTCAGGATCTTCTGTCTCTTTTAGTGACATTATGTGCCATAGGCCCAGTTGGTGGGCGTAGGCACATCTCTTTTCTGGACTGGCCGCCTCCTTTCTGGCTCCATCCTCTCTTAAGCCTTCTCTGTCAAGGATTAGAGAAGTCCCTGCAGAAGACTGGTCAGGATCTGGGGTGTGGGTGGGAAGGAGCAAGGAGATTGCTCTGGGATTGGCACCCTGTTTCCTATAAATCAGTGTCCTCTGGAGAGGCCTGGACTGAAATACTAACCAGATAACTCCCCTCCCACCTCCATGCGGAGCTGCATGTGGATTGAAAGCTGTTTAGGGTAGGCCAAAATGCTGTCAAGATTTACTTATACTTGTGCTCTTAGTCTGGACAACCCTGAGGTTGGCTGCCTGCCTTCCTCCTTGCTGCTTGATCTAGAATGCAGAGTGTTAGCCCCAGTCACCCCAGGTGGGACTATCATGGCTAAGGGTCTCAGGGACACTGGGTCCTCCCCACCCGTGGGGTGCTGATGGCCGTTTCCACATACCCTAGGCTTCCCGGATTTGGCAGGAGCTGGAGGCTGAGGAGGAGCCGGTGCCTGAGGGGCCTGGGCCCCTGGGTCCCTGGGGGCCCCAAGACTGGGTGGGCCCCCCGCCACGTGGCCCTACCACACCAGATGAGGGCTGCCTCCGGTACTTTGTCCTGGGCACCGTGGCGGCTTTGGTGGCCCTCGTGCTCAACGTGTTCTATCCTCTGGTATCCCAGAGTCGCTGGAGATGAGCTCGCCTGCAGGCAGCTGCTGTGAGCTGGCCTACCTGCCTGCCCCAGGCCATGCCTGCCTTTGTTGTGGGGAACACCTCTGGGCTTTGGGCCTCAGCTTGTGCATCTGGTGGGAGAGGGTGGGGAGGCTGTGGCCCCTGCACGGGCAGAGCATCGTAGGGTGTGTATCCATCCAGCTGTTTGTCCATTCATCCTGCTGCTCTGACCCTTGGCCTCGGGCTTGGCCTTGCCCAAGCTACTTCCTGTACTTAAAGTGTTAATAAAGCCAGACTATTCAGGCCCAATCTTGTCTCTCTGTCTGAACGCCGCTGCTGTCTGCGCCTGCCTTGGGACCCTCCCTTGGGTGCCAGGGCTCCAAGCCAGCACCCCCGGGATGCCAGGCGGCATGCTGGGCAGCCCCCAACCCCTGTCCTCGTATTCTGTTGCAGGGACTAGGCCCTGGCCAGGCCCCCGAGGTGGCCCCCACGCGGACAGCCCCTGAACGCTTCGCCCCCCCTGTGGATCGGCCAGCCCCCACCTACAGCAACATGGAGGAGGTGGATTAGCAGGTCCCTGGCTGATGGGGGGGACTGGGTTTGGGACACCCACCACAGAGGGCCAGCTCCTTGCCGCTTCTTCTCTAACCCAGAGGACACTGGCTCTGTCAACAGGAAGCTGTGGGGTATGATTTGGGTGTGGAGACCTCTCAGGTTGGGACTTCTTGTTAGCTTGGACCCCTGACCAGTGGGCTTTGGCTTCTCTAGCCACCTCCAGTGCTGTGTGATTTGATTCTGTTGTACCTTCAATTCTTTCTGACCCGCATTATAAACATTATAATTTTATTCTAAAAATTGTAATTTTTTTTTGCATTTTGGAAGTGATTGCTGCTGTTTAAATATATTTTAAAAATAAATAATAAATAAGTAGACTTAGTGACTGTGATCCACCACATGCTGGGGCCACCTCCCCTCCCCATCATTTGGAGAGAGAGAGTGTGTGTGTGTGTCTGTGTGTGTGTGTGTGTGTGTGTGTTTATATATGAGAAACCCTGAAGGTGCTCTAGTCTGAAGGGAGATGATGGGGTCCCAGCTCATGTCATGAAGCCCCCAGTGCTATCAGCTCTTTGGAGTCTACCTGCTGTTCTTTGATCCCACATAAGAGGCAGCTGTGGTAAGCATTGTCAGGATCTCAATATGGCCAAGGGACAGAGTAGTATATGAAACACTGGAGCTGACGGTATGGAGTAAAAGGTGCATTAACCACAGCAGCCTGGGGCTGAAAGCCAGACAAGTCAGGGAGGACTTGGGGGCAGAAGTACTGGGAGATCTTCTTCCTCCTCTCCTGTTCTCAGCTTTTTCTTTGCTGTAACTTGAATACCATCTGCATCCCTGCGGGTAACAGAGCAGGAGGAAAACTGCTGTGGGGTAGATATTGCTGCCCTGAAAAGAGGACAAGCAGAGAGGACCAGAGTGAATCTTGTCTGACTTCTATTGGAGGCAGGGTGCTGGGGCCTGCCAGCCTTAAGAGTCTTCCCTTAAGAGTCCCTGAAGCCTTCCTTCTTTGGCCAGGCGTGGTGGCTCACGCTTGTAATCCCAGCACTTTGAGAGGCCGAGGCGGGTGAGTCATGAGGTCAGGAGTTCGAGACCAGCCTGGCCAAGATGGTGAAACCCCATCTTTACTAAATATATAAATATTAGTCGGGTGCAGTAATTCCAGCTACTCTGGAGGCTGAGGCAGGAGAATCATTTGAACTTGGGAGGTGGAGGTTGCAGTAAGCCAAGATTGCGCCACTGCACTCTAGCCTGGGCGACAGAACAAGACTCCATCTCAAAAGAAAAAAAAGTTTCTGAAACTGGCCAAGTGTGGTGACTTATGCCTGTAATCCTAGCACTTTAGGGTGAGGTGGGAGGATAGCTTGAGCCTAGGAGTTCAGAACCAGCCTGGGCAACATGGTGAAACCATCTACTAAAAATATAAAAATTAGCTGGGTGTTATGGTATGCACCTGTAGTCCCAAATATTTCAGAGGCTGAGATGGGAGGATTGTTTGAGCCCAGGAGGTTGCTGGACCCTACCTCTGTCCATTCCACGACTAGGCCTTGCTGGCTGCTGCCTGGTTTTTTCCACTTGGTCATCTTTCTCTTGACTTTCCTGGAAGGAGTGCCAGGGGCTCATGCAGGTAGGCTAACCTCCAGACTGGGCCCATACAATTTAACATTTCTGCTCTGTGCAAGTCATAGACATCTAGGGGACTAGCTGAACATCCACTGGTACTACCACTTGTGGCATTCTTGGTGGCACTGGTGGGGCTACTGCCTCATCCTATGACTTGTAGCCATGGGGTCCACAGTGTATCATGAAGTAACTAGAGAAGGGAGTGCAGATCTTGATCTCATTGAGGGGGCCATCACCAGACCTGTAGGACTTGGTGATGGTGCTACAGTTAATCTTTTGGCAGCATCAGCTACTGAGAAAATGGTGGCAGTGGCAGGCACTCTGCATGGGTTTGCTCATCACCTTTATGGTGGGCTGGGCACTTGCAGCTTCAAATTTGGTGAAAGGCTGGTGTGGCTATGGCTCTGCTTCTTGGTACCTGTCCTTAGCACCACTAATCTGCATCCCTGCTTAACTCCTGCACCTGGCCTTTCTCATGCAGTGCACTGCAGGGCTAGGCATCTGGCTGGGGCCACCGGAACATGGAGATGTGGGAAGCCCCAAGACAGCATTGAACCTGGATAGTGTTACAGCATGTGGCCCTGGTCAACACCTGCTATGTGATCATTAGGTGGTGTCCAGATGTAGGCCCAGACTTGGAGCTTGGTCATTAATGGGATGTGGGCACAAAAGACACAATATAGATACAGACTAGTCAGGATCCTGCCTATTCCTTGAAGGTCCATAAGTATGAGCATCACCAATTCCTGCAAGAGCTCTAATCTCAAATTTGGGGATTTCCACCATCCCACCACCAGCTGCTCATTCTCTGCAACCCCCTACCTCAGTCCCTTTTCACACACACAAAGTCTCTGTTCTGTTTTAGCCAGCAGATCCTGAAAGTCCAGTGAGACTGTGGGGAGATTCCCAAGCACAACAGCTATAATCATGAAGATTCCATCTCGTTTGTCCCACCCTCTCCCAACTTCAATAAAATATCCTCTCTCAAAGGCTTGCAGAGGGATTTCAAGGTCTAATTTGTTTGTGGTTTCCCTGATAATGCTTTGGCAAGAGGCAAGAGGGTAAGTGTGGGATGATATTTTTTTTTCTGTTTTTCTTTTTTTTTTTTTGAGACAAGAGTCTTACTCTGTCCACCAGGCTGGAGTGCAGTGGTACAATCTCAGCTCACTGCAACCTCCTCCTCCCAGGTTCAAGCAATTCTTCAGCCTCTCCCTCCTGAGTAGCTGGGATTACAGGCGTGCACCACTATGTCCAGCTAATTTTGTATTTTTAGTAGAGACGGGGTTTCACCATGTTGGCCAGGCTGATCTGGAACTCCTGGCCTCAAGTGATCTGCCCACCTCGGCCTCCCAAAGTGCTGGGATTACAGGCCTGAGCCACTGCGCCAGGCCAAGATTTTAAACCAAATCATCATAGAACTTATGTGAGGTCCCTCCTGGCCCAGACCCATCCCTTCCCTTTCCTGGCCAGCTGTGTCCAAGTGGGCACGTGAAAACGGGCGGACTTATGGGGTCCCTGGATCGGTCATTCCACACATTCTCTGCGATGGAGTGTGGATCAGGGATTTCCCGGGCTTCATTTTGCTCAACTGTTTCCATGACAACCCCAAAGTTGTGGCGTCAAAAGCGCGACAGGGACTTGCATTTGCCCCCGAGGACAATTACTATATTGAGATGGAGTTCCCAGGGCTGAAGTAGAAAAGTCAGAGCAAAACCACGCCTGTGTCTTCCTCCTGCCTCGGGGCCGAGCACCTTCCTCCCAGGTACGTGGCAAATATCTCCAAAAGCCCTGCCGCCCGCCAACACCCCTTCAAGTGCCCAGTTCCACGGAGGCGGAAGCGAAGCCCCCGGAAAGGCCGGTTTGTCCACCCTATTTTCTTTAAATGGGGTAGACGACCTTGGAGCGCCCCGCCCCCTACCGCCACGGAAGGACACCATTGGCTCTTCCCGGAGGCTTCGCTCTCATTGGTCAGCGAGTGAATGCCGACCTGCAGACGCGGTCCTAAGTTTCTTTTGGTTTCCGGTGTCTCTGCGATGGCGGCTCTGGACTCCCTGTCGCTCTTCACTGGCCTCGGCCTGAGCGAGCAGAAGGCCCGCGAGACGCTCAAGAACACGGCTCTGAGCGCGCAGCTGCGCGAGGCCGCTACTCAGGTGCGAGCCCCTCTGCCTCCGGCCTGGTTTGCGTACCAGGCTGCAACGCAGCGCGGGGCGGGGTCCAGATCCCGACCTGCCCCACTTGTCCCGCTCTTTCACTGAGCGCTGGGCTTCTCTCTTGACCCCTCTGACCCCAGGCTCAGCAGACCCTGGGTTCCACCATTGACAAGGCTACCGGGACCCTGTTATATGGCTTGGCCTCCCGACTCAGGGATACTCGGCGTCTCTCCTTCCTTGTAAGCTACATAGCCAGTAAGAAGATCCACACTGAGCCCCAGCTAAGCGGTGAGACCCCTACCTGTCCTGCCAGTTCGCACCAATGCCTCCCTTCAGCCAAGACCCCTGTCTTCCCTTTTTGCCAAGTCCTCCAGTTTCTTTCTAGACACCTGGTTCTGCACAGGCACTGAGGCATGGAGGGGGTGGCCTATGGTGAGACTGACAAGGAAACTGTCAGGGTCTGAGGGGGATCCACTTTCGACACGTGCTTCTTTCTTCCCTGTGTCCTCTAGGGTAGTGGTGCCAGGGCTTAACTTTTCAGGAGGCCAGACTGTCCTTCGAGTTTCATGAGATTACGACCCTGTCTGTCCACTTCTTGCAGCAGAGATGCCACAAACTCACGGGCTCTTTTTTCTCAGCTGCCCTTGAGTATGTGCGGAGTCACCCCTTGGACCCCATCGACACTGTGGACTTTGAGCAGGAATGTGGCGTGGGTGTCATTGTGACCCCAGAGCAGATTGAGGAGGCTGTGAGTCTTTCCCCAGGCATCGTCTGCCTCCCCAGTCCTGGCCATGGAAAGGAGTGGCTCAGTTTCCCTCCCCAGGAAGACCCAGAGTGAGGGTGTGGGTTCCCAGAATATCTCTAAAGGTGGCTTTCCTGAACCACATGGTTTGGCTTTCTGCAGGTGGAGGCTGCCATTAACAGGCACCAGCCCCAGCTCCTGGTGGAACGTTACCATTTCAACATGGGGCTGCTGATGGGTGAGCAGGGCCTGGAAGGGGGCTATATTGTTCTCTGTGGTCATGCCTTTTCTCCTGGGGACAAGTGAGAGGGAGGTGGGGGAAGGAACAGGAGTGACTTAAAGTGGTCTGGCTGGGCTCAGGCTCTGGTTCTCGCGGTCAGCCAGGACCTTTCCTTGGAAAGGAGGTCGGGGGAGAGTACTCTTTGCTTTTCTGCAGCTCCTTGTGCCTATGCTTCTAGGAGAGGCTCGGGCTGTGCTCAAATGGGCAGATGGCAAAATGATCAAGAATGAAGTGGACATGCAGGTGGGCATGCTTCATTAAGCTGAAGCTGGCAAAGACTGGCATGAACAGGGCCTGGAATCCACTAAGGGATAAAAGGCAGGAGGAGGGCTGGGCACGGTGGCTCACGCTTACGATCCCGGGACTTTGGGAGGCCAAGGCAGGAGGATTACTTGAGCCCAGGAGTTCAAGACCAGCCTGAGCAACATAGTGAGAACCCATCTCTACAGAAAATTTAAAAATTGGCCGGGCGCGGTGGCTCAAGCCTGTAATCCCTGCACTTTGGGAGGCCGAGACGGGCGGATCACGAGGTCAGGAGATCGAGACCATCCTGGCTAACACGGTGAAACCCCGTCTCTACTAAAAAAATACAAAAAACTAGCCGGGCGCGGTGGCGGGCGCCTGTAGTCCCAGCTACTCGGGAGGCTGAGGTGGGAGAATGGCATAAACCCGGGAGGCGGAGCTTGCAGTGAGCTGAGATCCGGCCACTGCACTCCAGCCTGGGCGACAGAGCGAGACTCCGTCTCAAAAAAAAAAAAAAAAAAAAAAGAAAATTTAAAAATTAGCCGGACATGGTGGTGTATACCTGTAGTCCCAGCAACTTGTGGGGCTGAAGTGGAAGAATTCCTTGAACCTAAGAGGTCAAGGCTGCATTAAGCTCTGATTGCACCACTGCACTCCTTCCTGGGGTACAGAGTGAGACCCTGTCTCAAAATCAACAACAATAAAAAGGTGGGAGGGGGCTGGGCATGGTGGCTCACGCCTGTAATCCCAGCACTATTGGGAGGCTGAGGTGGGCGGATCACCTGAGGTCAGGAGTTCGAGACCAGCCTGGCCAACATGGTAAAAGCCCATCTGTACAAAAAGTACAAAAATTAGCTGGGCGTGCTGGCGGGCACTTGTAGTCCCCGCTACTCAGGAGGGTTGAGAGGGGAGAATTGCTTGAATCCAGGAGGCAGAGGTTGCAGTGAGCTGAGACTGCGCCATTGCACCTCCACCCTGGGCAACAAGAGCAAGACTCCAGCCTGGGCAACAAGAGCAAGAGCATTTTAAACTAGCAGACCCACATGAGAAGTGGTGGGATGGGCTAGGTAGGATCTTTCAGTCAGTGCTGGTAGATAGGCCAGGAAGCCTTGGGTGGGTGGGTAGGATCAGTCAGGGGCTCCTTGAAAGAGGATACTCCTGTCCCTGCCTGACTCTGGTCTCTGCTCAGGTCCTCCACCTTCTGGGCCCCAAGCTGGAGGCTGATTTGGAGAAGAAGCCGAAGGTAGGGCTGGGCATGGCCCTGAGTCCCTGAGGGTGAGGTGAGGTATGGTGAGACTTCAGGCTGGGGAAGGAAGTGTCTGACCACAGTGATTCCAAGACCCTGTCCAAGAGAAAATTTGATGCCATTTTCTGAAGCACCTGGGGCTTCTTTCAGGTGGCAAAAGCTCGGCTGGAAGAAACAGACCGGAGGACAGCGAAAGATGTGATGGAGAATGGTGAGAAGCTTGAGGCTCCTGTCACGGCATTCAGCTCCCTGACTTCTGAACCTCCTCAGAAGAGTCCTTACAGGCTCCTCAGGCCCTTGGCTTACTCAGTACCCTGACTTCTGTCTCAAGACTGGGATTCCTGGTGTTTCCTTTGTTCCCTTTGCCCAGAGACTGGCATGAGAGGCCTCAGATGTCTGGCTCTAGATCTCTTGTCTCTGGAATTGAGGGAAGAGGGGTCTACTCAGTTCTGTTCTGGCTGTAGGATATGGTAAATATATCCAGAGGACAAGTTTTCCTTGTTTTGTTCCCCACAGGTGAGACTGCTGACCAGACCCTGTCTCTGATGGAGCAGCTCCGGGGCGAGGCCCTTAAGTTCCACAAGCCTGGTTAGTGGGCATGTCAAAACCCTAGGGAGGGCTGGATCTTGGCAGCAGCTCCTATAGTCAGGCCCCTAGGGTCAGAGGCTTTGGCTGCAGCCTGGTCCTTAGGCTTATTCTGGTTCTGGCAGGTGAGAACTACAAGACCCCAGGCTATGTGGTCACTCCACGTACCATGAGTCTACTAAAGCAGCACCTGGAGATTACTGGTGGGCAGGTATGTGGGAATGTGGTCATGTGAGCTTGTGCCATCAAACACCTGCCTGAGTGCCTGGGCTGCCTCCATACTGCCCCATCTTACCCATTACCATGGCCTTCCTAGGAGGGAACTTCTGTTTCTTTAGGGTCATCTGAGCTCTGACTTTATTTCTCTTTTCCCATCCCCCTTATTTTAGGTACGTACCCGGTTCCCACCAGAACCCAATGGAATCCTGCATATTGGACATGCCAAAGCCATCAATTTCAACTTTGGCTATGCCAAGGTATGCATGTGTCTAGGCACCTGGCAAGCAAGATGACCACTAGAGGTTCCCATGAGTGGATACCATGTCCCTGCCTTGCTGTCTGCTCCCAATAATGTACCCAGGTGGACAGAGACCACGGAAAGGAACCACATGTGTGACAGATACCTAGGAATCTATTGAGCTTATTGGAATAAATAGCTCCCTCCCTCTGAGGAGTCAGTGAGTTCAAATATGGGGGAGTTGCCAGTGCAGTCCGTAGGCCTAGAAAGATGCTATGCTGTCTGTCCCAAGTTGGTGTAAGAGATGCCTTATCTAGACATTTAGATGCAGGAAGGTGAGAGAAGCTCTTGAAGGCATTTTAAATTCTGACATGAGGCCAGGTGGGGTGGCTCACGCCTGTAATCCCAACACTTTGGGAGGCTAAAGTGGGTGGATCGCTTGAGGTCAGGAGTTTGAGACCAACCTGGCCAACACGGTGAAACCTCACCTCTACTAAAAATACAAAAATTAGCTGGCCATGGTGGCACATGCTTGTAGTCTCAGCTACTGGGAGGCTGCAGGAGAAACCCAGGAGGTGGAGGCTGCAGTGAGCCAAGATCGTGCCACTGCACTCCAGCCTGGGTGAGAGAGTGAGACTTCATCTCAGAAAAAAAAAAAAAAAAAGATCTGACATGAGAGTGCTCTGTGAATATCCTAGTTTGATGAACAGGATTGTGGGGCTAATGGATGATATGGGAGTTCACAGGTGGTGCAACTTTCCTAGGCCAACAATGGCATCTGTTTTCTGCGTTTTGATGACACCAACCCTGAGAAGGAGGAAGCAAAGTTCTTCAGTGCCATCTGTGATATGGTGGCCTGGCTGGGTATGGACTGGACAAAGCCTAGAAGAGCTGGTGGTTAGTGGGTCTCTCCTTGGACCATGGCCTGCCACTGGGTGTTTCTAGCTGGCTGCTCATACTTTGTCTCATTTTGCTCCAGGCTACACACCTTACAAAGTGACGTATGCCTCTGACTATTTTGACCAGCTATATGCGTGGGCTGTGGAGCTCATCCGCAGGTAAGGCCAGGGCCATGACGTAGAGCCAGGCAGGCTGACTAGGTCACAGCCATGCTGGGCACTCACACCCCTTCCCCACAGGGGTCTGGCTTATGTGTGCCACCAGCGAGTAGAGGAGCTCAAAGGCCATAATACTCTGCCCTCACCCTGGAGAGACCGTCCCACGGAGGAGTCACTGCTGCTCTTTGAGGTGGGGTCCTAGAGGAACATCTGGGTTTGGGTGGGCCAAGGTGCTCAGAATGAAATGCCCCTGTGCTTAGAGACAGCCTGAGTCCTTGTTCTCCTCAGGCAATGCGCAAGGGCAAGTTTTCAGAGGGCGAGGCCACACTACGGATGAAGCTGGTGATGGAGGATGGCAAGATGGACCCTGTAGCCTACCGAGTCAAGTATATACCACACCACCGCACAGGGGACAAATGGTGGGTGTAGAATGGGGTGGGATGGGGGGGCTGCAGAGCAGGACGATGGGCCATGGGATAGGGCAGAGTAGGGCTGGATGGTAGGGCCCACTGCCTATGCCCCACAGGTGCATCTATCCCACCTACGACTACACACACTGCCTCTGTGACTCCATCGAGCACATCACTCACTCACTCTGCACCAAGGAATTCCAGGCCCGGTGAGGGAGCTGGGTCCATGGGGTGGTAGGGCCAATGGAATTCCAGCAGCCCTTCCTGTGGTCTCTGCCTGGTTCCAGAGCTGGCCAGTCCTAACCCTACTCTCCCACCCCAGACGCTCTTCCTATTTCTGGCTTTGCAATGCACTGGACATCTATTGCCCTGTGCAGTGGGAGTATGGCCGTCTCAACCTGCACTATGCTGTTGTCTCTAAGAGGAAGATCCTCCAGCTTGTAGCAACTGGTGCTGTGCGGTAGGTGTGGCTGTTTGGCTTATGAAAGGTTAATGGCATGCACTCCCAAAGGCCTTCTCACCAACCTTCTTATCCACAGGGATTGGGACGACCCACGGCTCTTTACACTCACGGCCCTGCGACGGCGGGGCTTCCCACCTGAGGCCATCAACAGCTTCTGTGCCCGGGTATAGCCCAGCAGGTTGGGTGGACAGATTGAGGGTTAAGTGTGGCAGTTTGTGATTGTAGCTGTGACTGATGCTGAACTTTCCTGCCAGGTGGGAGTGACTGTGGCACAGACCACAATGGAGCCACATCTTCTAGAAGCCTGTGTGCGTGATGTGCTGAATGACACAGCCCCACGAGCCATGGCTGTGCTGGAGTCACTACGGGTCATCATCACCAATTTTCCTGCTGCCAAGGTGGGCCTGCCTCAACATGTGTGCTACACGTGTGTGTATGTGTGTGTGTGTAGCTGGGGATACACTTGGCTCTGGGCATGGGGGTCCTCATGCTGAGTATGACTCATACCTGTCTCCTGCTATAGTCCTTGGACATCCAGGTGCCCAACTTCCCAGCTGATGAGACCAAAGGCTTCCATCAGGTTCCGTTTGCACCCATTGTCTTCATTGAGAGGACTGACTTCAAGGAGGTAAATGGTGGGGGTGGAGGGTCCCGTTTGCTGCTGAGTCTGGTCCTGGGAACCTTTCATCTCCTTATCTCTGTCAGTCCATCTACTTCCTGCTTCAGATGAACCAATCCTTGCCAGACATGGGGGTAGGGAAGCTTCACCACTTGTTTGACCCTTGCAGCCTCTTGTGTTTACCCCACTTCCTATGTCTAGGAGCCAGAGCCAGGATTTAAGCGCCTGGCTTGGGGCCAGCCTGTGGGCCTGAGGCATACAGGCTACGTCATTGAGCTGCAGCGTGTTGTCAAGGTGAGAGCCAGCTGCAGCCTTCCTACTGCAGTGCCTGTTGGGGCCAGGATGTGAGTGTAGCCTGCAATCCTGGTTGTGGTTCCCAGATCTAATTGCTGCTCCCCTCCCCCTACTTCTAGGGCCCCAGTGGTTCTGTAGAGAGTCTGGAGGTGACCTGCAGACGGGCAGATGCTGGAGAGAAGCCAAAGGCCTTTATTCACTGGGTGTCACAGCCTTTGATGTGTGAGGTTCGCCTCTATGAGCGACTGTGAGTGAACAGAGATGGGGTAGGGGCAGGTACCAGATGCACATTGCCTGCTGTGGCTGTCCAGCTGGGGGTATGACCTTCACTCTGGCTGCAGATTCCAGCACAAGAACCCTGAAGATCCTACTGAGGTGCCTGGTGGATTCTTAAGTGACCTGAACCTGGTAGGTTCATGAGGTTTAGGGTTTGGGAGGTAGGCCTTCCTGGTTGGATGGTTGCCTGAGTTCCCTGCCTGCAGGCATCACTACACGTGGTAGAGGCAGCATTAGTGGACTGCTCTGTGGCCCTGGCAAGACCCTTCGACAAGTTCCAGTTTGAGCGTCTTGGATACTTCTCCGTGGATCCAGACAGCCGTCAGGGAAAGGTGCTTGACTTTACCCATTTGCCCTCATCTACAGCAGTGACAGTGGCTGCCATTCACTGTGCCAAGTGCTCTGCATATATTCCCTTAGTTAATCTACACCACCTGAGGGAGTTGGTATTCATATTCTACTAATGGGAAACTGGTACTGAGGATAAGTCTATGCACAAAATTTTGTATGAAGGCTGCCTTTTTTTTTTTTTTTTTTTTTTTTTTTGAGACAGAGTCTTGCACTGTTGTTGCCCAGGGCTGGAGTGCAATGGCGCTATCTCGGCTCACTGCAACCTCTGCCTCCCAGGTTCAAGTGATTCTCCTGCCTCAGCCTCCTGAGTAGCTGGGATTACAGGCGCCTGCCACCATGCCTGGCTAATGTTTTATATTTTTAGTAGAGACGGGGTTTCACCATGTTGGCCAGGATGGTCTGAAATTCCTGACCTCATGATCTGTCCGCCTTGGCCTCCCAAAGTGCTGGGATCACAGGCATGAGCCACTGTGCCCGACTTTTTTTTTTTTTTTTTTTTAATTATTATTTTTTGGGGCCTGGCATGGTGGCTCACACCTATAATCCCAGCACTTTGGGAGGCCAAGGCGGGCTGATCACCGGAGTCAGGAATTCGAGACCACCCTGGCCAACATGGTGAAACACCCATGCCTACAAAAAAAAATATATATATATATATATAAAATAATTATTTTTAATATCTTTCATTAAGGGAGCTAATAACTTTTCTTTTTATTTACTTTAGAGACGGGGTCTTACTCTTGCCCAGGGTGGTGTGAAGTGCTGCAATCATAGCTCACCGTGGCCTCGAACTACTGGGCTCAAGCTATCCTCCTGCCTAAGTCTCCTGAGTAGCTTGAGACTACATGTGCACACTACCATGCCTGGCTAATTTTAAAATTTTTTGTAGAGGCGAGTTCTCACTACGTTGCCCAGGCTGGTCTTGAACTACTGGCTTCAAGCAGTCCTCCTGTGTCAGCCTCCCAGAGTACTGGGATTATAGGCATGAGCCACTGTGCCCAGCCACACTGCCATCCTTTTTTTTTTCCTTTTTAATGGAGTCTTGCCCTGTTTCCCAGGCTGGAGTACAGTGGCACCATCTTGGCCCACTGCAACCTCCACCTCCTAGGCTCAAGCCATTCTCCTGCCTCAGCCTTCCAAGTAGCTGGGATTACAGGCACATGTCACCATGCCCAGCTAATTTTTTTTTTCTTTTTTTTTTTTTTTGAGATGGAATCTTAACTCTTTTGCCCAGGCTGCAGTGTAGTGGCACAATCTCCGCCCACTGCAACCTCCGCCTCCCTGGCTCAAGCCATTCTCTTGCCTCAGCCTTCCTAGTAGCTGGGATTATAGGCACATGCCACCGTGCCCGGCTAATTTTTTTTTTTTTTTAGACGGAGTCTTACTCTGTCACCCAGGCTGGAGTGTAATGGCACAATCTCGGCTTACTGCAAGCTCTGCCTCCTGGGTTCACGCCATTCTCCTGCCTCAGCCTCCGGAGTAGGTGGAACTACAGGCACCCGCCACCATGTCCGGCTAATTTTTTCTGTTTTTTAGCAGAGACGGGGTTTCACTGTGTTAGCCAGGCTGGTCTCGATCTGCTAACCTCGTGATCCGCCTGCCTCCCAAAGTGCTGGAATTACAGGCGTGAGCCACCGCGCCCGGCCTAATTTTTGTATTTTTAGTAGAGATGGGGTTTGGCCATGTTGGCCAGGCTGGTCTCGAACTGCTGACCTCAGATGATATGCCTGTCTCAGCCTCCAAAAGTGCTGAGATTACAGGTGTGAGCCACTGCACCAGCCCACCCTGTCTTTCTTACTCCTTAAAGTAGGGGGCAAACATGGTGGTTGTTATAATCCATATAAAACTACACCCTAGACCCCCACGGTGGTTGTTATAGTCCATATAATACTACAGCCTAGAGCCCCATCCAGTCCCTTACCCAAAGTCACAAAGTTATTGAGGACCTGGGTCTCCTGACCCTTAGTCCCTTGGCTTCTTTGGCTTAAGAAGGAAGTTAGGGGGAGGTGTCTGGGGTGAAACCTGCCCAGGCCTCCCTGGCCTTGTTCTGGGTTGATGGTCATCCTTTCCCTCTGTCCTCCAGCTTGTTTTTAACCGAACTGTCACACTGAAGGAAGACCCAGGAAAGGTGTGAGCTGGAAGCACTGAACCTACCTCATCCTGGAGGTTGGGGCTACCTTCGCCACCCCAAATTCTATGTCAATAAAGAACAGCTAAATTCTCCTAGAGTCTGTGTGTTACCTCTGTGCTTCTAGCATCTGAGGGCCCTGGAGACATGCTGGGGGTGGTGGTGGTATGGTTGGGGGACGGAGTTGTGCCTTTTGCACATTTTGTCTGTGAGAATGGGCTTTCCCAGAACAGAGTGGTACTGACAGCTCTGAAAGGACTGGTGCACTTTTTGGTGCTTAAAGGCCGCGGGGGCCTGGGTGGGATTCATACCCTCCGCACCTGATCTGAGGGAATGGAGGGCTCTGGGGTGTTTGTCCATGGTTAGGACCTCTGTGCCAGAGGGATCTAAAAGGTTTGTTTCTGCTGGTTGAAGAAGGGAGTCCTAGCTCCCAGTGTGATCATTCAGCATATAATTCTTTTTTTCTTTTCTTTTTTTTTTTTTTTGATGTGGAGTTCCACTCTGTAGCCCAGGCTGGAGTGCAGTGGCTCGATCTCGGCTCACTGCAACCTCTGCCTCCTGGGTTCAAGCGATTCTCATTCCTCAGCCTCCCAAGTAGCTGGGATTACAGGTGGGCGCCACCACTCACGAGTAATTTTTGTAATTTTAGTAGAGAAGGGGTTTCACCAAGTTAGCCAGACTGGTCTGGAATTCCTGACCTCAGGTTATCCACCCAGCTTGGCCTCCCAAAGTGCTGGGATTGCAGGCGTGAGCCCCTGCGCCCAATTAGCATATAATTCTTTTTTACTTTTGAGACAGAGTCTCACTCTGTTGCCCAGGCTGGAGTGCAATAGCGTGATCTCAGCTCACTGCAACCTCCGCCTCCCAGGTTCAAGCAGTTTTCCTGCCTCAGCCTCTTAAGTGGCTGGGATCACAGGCATGCATCGCCACACTCGGCTAATTCTGTATTTTTAGTAGAGACGGGGTTTCACCATGTTGGCCAGGCTGGTCTCGAACTCCTGATCTTAGGTGATCCACCCGCCTCGGCCTCCCAAAGTGTTGGGATTACAGGCGTCAGCCACCGCGCCCGGCCCATTCAGCATATAATTTTTGAGTGCCTAGTACGTGCCAGACACAGATGAGGCATACGTGCTGTGGTGCCCTTCCAAGTTCACGGGAGGGGAAATGGGTGACCATGCACTGTATGGGAGAGGTCTCCCTGGGGCTTGTGCAAGACTGGAAGAGGTTCCTGACCCAGCCTGGGCCTCAGAAAAGATTACTCTAACGAAGTGACTTCTGAAGGGAATCACGAAAGACTACGGGGAGTTTGCCAGGATAAGAGGAACAAGGGCAAAAGCTCCGAGGCAAAAAGAGTCTGGCTGGAAGCCCTCTGGGGGCAGTGTGGGCTGCTGCTGAGGCCTGAGTGTGCCTGCAGCTTTAACGCCTTCCACATTTTCCCTGTATACAAACACTAGGCTACCCGGGGGCCCGCTTTAAGGTGGACCCAACTGCTGAAGGCTGAACTCAGATGGCAGCAGATGGCGGGAGTTCCAGATGCTGAGTCCTCCAGGAGGTGAGCAACCTAGAGGCTTTCCAGGCAGGGCACGCCTGGGGACGCCAGGCCCAGGACAGAAGTTTGTGGGGTCCACCTTAAGCGAGAGGCCGAGCCCGGCCAGGCCCCGCCCCGCGTGGGGGTGCTCGACCAAAGGAGGCTCTGGCGGGCGACGGAAGGTGGGTCCAAGGAGCTAGCTTGGAGCCCTAGCCTTCCGAGGCTCCACTACTAGGCCAAGTCACGGCCCTAGCTCCACCCCACATGGAGGGACGTCCATGGGCGGAGCGAGCCGTCCATACTCTATGATCCACCATCCGCTCTAGCAGCCAGAGGCGCGGCCAGCCTCCCCTGCTGAAGCGTTCACTTTAAGTCTGGCCGGGAGGCAGTCCCAGATCTCGCGGGACCGACGCCCCGATTCTCGCGAGAGGAGCAATCGACTCCTATTGGCTGTGAGGGTTGAATGTAAGATGGCGCCCAGGGAGCTGTGAGGAGAAAACCCTGTCGGTCTTGGAGCGACGACGGCAGAACCAGGGTCCCTGGCGGTGCGGCGGGGCCGGCGGGTAGAGCGGAGGCGGCGGCGGCGGTGACGTCGCCGGGTGAGGGCTCCAGTGCGGGCGGGGATGCGGCGAGGCTGTGGGCCTGAGTTGGGGAGCCCACCCCACACAACGGCGGGCGGGGGCGGGCGGAGGCGGGCGGGCCGCTACCGCTGGGCCCTGGAGAACTCGGGGCGGCTCCGGAACCGAAAACGTTCCTGGGCTCGCGCACCCCGCCTTGTGGGTGGGGGAGGGGTGGGCCGGAGATTTGGGTGGGCGCGGCGCGAGATCGCGCGCTGGTGCGGGCGCGCGGCTGAGCCTGTTTTTACGCGCGGGCGCGCGCGCGCTGTGCGGCTCTCGGTGCGCGTGGCCGCCGACGTGCGCGTTCCCGGGCCGGATATCTTTCCTCTAGGAGCTGTGGCCCGTGGGCAAGAGCGGCTTTCCGTGGCGCGCGCCCTTCACAACCCCCCCAGTTTTGGGGCGCGCGCTCCGATGTTGGGTGGCGGTGCCACCTCGAGAGCGCGCAGGAGGCTTCTGCTGAGCCGAGGGCCGGCCGAGGCTCGTTGTGCGGGGAAGGTTGAGGATTGGGTCCTTTCTGGTCTGGTGACGTTCCCGGGCATCCGTGGCCTCGGCCTGGAAAGAAACCAACCAGCTTTGCTGTCTGGCTTGCGGCTCCACTCCTCTGTGAGCGGGGCGAGATTGCCCGTTCTCCTCAAAGAATGCCGTTACTTGAGGCCCAAGTACGGTGTGGGTGCTTGGGTAGGGTGCTTCTGCTTCGGAAACCAAGCCCTGTTGGCTTGAGAGGGCAGTGAGCCCCTTCGGATTTCCTCACCTTGTACTGGGCTTTGTGCCGGGCAGGGAAGGTTAATATTAGAAGGCCCTTGAGTGGTAGCTGCTTATCTTTCATTAGAAATTAATACGTCCATAAGCGCAATTCATACACGTCACCACTGTGCGCTCCGGAAGGGAATTCTCTTATGTGGACCATGTGAACTCCGAGCTCTAAAATGCCAATTTAAATCCTTAAACGCAGGCTTTTCTTTTGCGTAGGTGGGAGGGGCTTACTTTAGTCTGTTATACTAAGGGCCCACCTTTGCCTCAGCCAGAAAGTTGACCTTAAAACAAAATTGAACAACCTGAGAATCAGTGCTTTGCCTTTTTTGAAATTGCAGAAATCTCCAACAGAAATTACTAAAATCTGACAGTGTATGACTGTAAAAGTCACTTTTGATGTAGGATTTCAGTCCTTTTCAGTTCTTTTTTTGATCCTGCCACTGTGTTTTAGTGTCAAGGAAGTTCTAGGTTTGTCCTAGAGAAATATGCACCTCTATTTTCTAATACAAAATATCTGCTAGTTTATGATTTACAGTCTTGCTCCATTAAGCTTAAGGAAAAGGAAGCTAACAGGAAGTAAAATTAGCCATCAGATTTGATAATGGTGGGGTAGTTCTTTCTAATGTACTGTATTTTTTTTAAGAACAAAGTTAAAATTATTAATAAAAAGAGGCTGAGGATGGAAGGAACTTTTTTGTTCTATCTTCTTCAGAATATTAGAAGTCTTAAGAACTCAGGACAAGCAGCAGAAATACATGCAACATGGTGACTGGTGAGTTAAAATTGTTCATATGCTGGAAGTATGTGTGCACATTTTTTCTGGTAATACTGAAGCATTACAAATCCTGTCAATTATTCTGCGTGCTGTCTTCCAGAAACTGTTAGGTGCTGTAAAATGAAGATGTGGGAGAACAGCATCTTTGAACTCAGCCAGTTTGCTACTTGCGCAGTTTTCTCCTGTTAGGATGTAAGTCAGTGGAACCCGCATATTTAAGCATGGCAAGGCATCAGCTTTTAAAAGGACCTAGATGGTTCAAAGAAAAGCTGTAAAGTTTTTCTAGGATACACTTAAAATTTTGATTTTTTTTTTTTTTTGCGACGGAGTCTCGCTCTGTCACCCAGGCTGGAGTGCAGTGGTGTGATCTCGGCTCACTGCAGCCTCCTCCGCCTCCCAAGTTGAAGTGATTCTCCTGCCTCAGCCTCCCGAGTAGCTGGGACTACAGGCTTGTGCCACCATGCCCGGCTAATGTTTGTATTTTTGGTAGAGATGGGGTTTCACCATGTTGATCAGGCTGGCCTCGAACTCCTGACCTCGTGATCCACCCGCCGTCGGCCTCCCAAAGTGTTGGGATTACAGGTGTGAGCCACTGCACCCAGCCAAATTTTGATTAGTTTTTAAGGCTTGCTTGTTCTGGGTTATCTTTGTTTTTAACTATTAAGTTTGAGATCTTCCTTTTAAATTGGTGTTTATAAATAATGTTTCTCCAAGTTTGTCAACTAAGATTTACTTATTAGATGTCTTCCTTCGGGTCCTTTCTGATGAAGTATTCGTATACCTCTTTGAGAACCTCTGCAGTTCCACATCCTCTCTCCAGCTTATGTTGTCATTTCAAACTAAAGATCAAATAGTGGCTTAATTTTCTTTTAACTTTGAATTGCTCTAGGAAAGTAACCAAAGTCAGGGGCTCTGGACGTGACTGTCTTTCTTTAAGGCAGCTTCAGAATCAGGGATGTCTTTCCTTACTTTGGATATGCTTTTTTTTTTTTTAATATACTTTCTTTTAGTTTAATTAGTTGTGGTTTATATTTGATGTGCCGTGCTTCTTTCTTGTCTGGTTTTTAAATGACCACTCTTGATTTGTAAGGGTCTCTGATTTCTGAATTGTGAATTAGCTTTAGAATTAGGTGTTACATGAATACCTGTTCTTTTCTTTTTATTGTTGTTATTTTTTTGAGACAGAGTCTCGCTGTGTTGCCTGGGCTGGAGTGCTGTGGTGAGATCTTGGCTCACTGCAAGCTCTGCCCCCTATGTTCACACCATTCTCCTGCTTCAGCCTCCCAAGGAGCTGGGACTACAGGTGTCTGCCACCATGCCCTCCTTATTTTTTGTATTTTTTAGTAGAGACAGGGTTTCACTGTGTTAGTCAGGATGGTCTCGATCTCCAGACCTCGTGATCCGCCCACCTTGGCCTCCTAAAGTATGGGGATTACAGGCGTGAGCCCCTGCACCCAGCCTAATACCTGTTCTTTTCTGTTATTCTGTTGCCCTACATTTTGTTCCAGATGTTTTAAGTCCTCTCCAGACTTCACTTAAATGCTTCCTTTTTATTTTTTCCTAGTTATTACATTAGATTGTGATTTCTGTTATTAAATTGATGTGGCTGTATGAAGACATGATAGATTAATTTCTTCCTTTGCTGAAAGAGGGAAGGAATGCTCCTTTCGTCTCACTCTTCAGGCAAGGGCCAAACTGTAGGTAGAAATGGTGGCTGTGTCAGAAGGCTGTTTTTCTCTTTTTTTTTTTTTTTTTTGAGATGGAATTTAACTCTTGTCGCCCAGGCTGGAGTGCAATGGCGCGATTTCGGCTCGCTGCAACCTCCACCTCCTGAGTTCATGCCATTCTCCTGCCTCAGCCTCCTGAGTAGCTGGGGCTACCGATGCCCAACACCACGCTCGGCTAATTTTTTTGTATTTATAGTGGGGACGGTGTTTCACTATGTTGGCCAGGCTGGTCTCGAACTGTTGACCTCGTGATCTGCCCACCTCGGCCTACCAAAGTGCTGAGATTACGGGCCTGAGCCATTGTGCCCACCCATGTTTTTCTCTTTCTTAAAATTTGTGAAATATTTACCCATCCATGTAAATTTAGGCGATCTCTGTACAATTTAATGAAAAAGTATAAAGTAAATGCTGGCGAAACTACTACTTTTTCAAGAAATAGAACAATGCCAGTATCCCTGAACCCTTTGTGGGTCCCTTCCTGATCACAGCTTCTCAGGCCTTGCAGACAGCTGTTATTCTGTGATCACATTCTTTTTCTTTTTACCTTTACCATCTCCGTAACCCTTGACATAGTTTAGATTTGTTTCTTTTTGAGTTTTATATAAATGGACTCATACTGTATTATGTTGTCTTAATACAGTGTTTCTGAAATTTGTTCACATTGTGTGCAGCTGTTCATTCCCATTTTTTTATGTAGTATTCTGTTGTATGAATATACCATAATGTATTTATCCATTCCACTATTAATAGATGTCTGGGTTGCTTCCAGGTTTTAGCTATTAACAGTGCTGCTGTGAACATTCTTCTATTAAGTACCCTTGTTAAAAAAAAGTTCCTTCATATACACTGATGGGTAAAATTGCTCGGGTTCATAGAATGGATATTTTCAGCTTCACTAGATAATGCAAGTGGTTGTGCCAGTTTACAGTCCGTCAGTATTTGGGAAAAATACAAATGTTAATTTCCCGATTGAAAATAGAACCATGGCCGGGTGCAGTGGCTCACGCCTGTAATCCCAGCACTTTAGCAGGCCAATGCGGGCAGATCACCTGAGATCAGGAGTTCCAGACCAGCCTGGCCAACATGGTGAAACCTCCTCTCTACTAAAAATACAAAAATTAGCAGGCATGGTGATGGGCGCCTGTAATCCCAACTACTCGGGAGGATGAGGCAGGAGAATCGTTTGAACCTGGGAGGCAGAGGTTGCAGTGAACTGAGACTGCGCCATTGCACTCCAGGCTAGGGGACAGAGCGAGAATGTGTTTCAAAAAAAAGAAGAAAAGAAAATAGAACCGTGATGAAAATGCCCCTAAACCAGGGACTCCTCTGGCATGGGGCAGATAAATGGCCTAATGGAATAACTTCTATCACAAACCCTGCAGTTGTCTAGTATCCTTAAAAATAGAAATAGGGGGCTGGGCGTGGTGACTCAAACCTGTAATCCCAGCACTTTGGGAGGCTGAGATGGGCGGATCACAAGGTCAGGAGATCGAGACCATCCTGGCTAACATGGTAAAACCCCATCTCTACTAAAAAAAATACAAAAAACTAGCTGGGCGTGGTGGCAGGCACCTGTAGTACCAGCTACTCAGGAGGCTGAGGCAGGAGAATGGCATAAACCCGGGAGGTGGAGCTTGCAGTGAGCTGAGATCCTGCCACTGCACTCCAGCCTGGGCGACAGAGCAAGACTCCGTCTCAAAAAAAAAAAAAAAAAAGAAATGGGGTGGAACACAGTGACTTGTGATTGCAATCCCAGCAGTTTGGGAGGCCAAGGTGGGAGGATTACTTGAGCCTAAGAGTTGGAGACCAGTCTGGGCAAGATAGCAAGACCCTATTTCTGCAAAAAAATAAAAATAGCTAGTTGTGGTAGCATGGGCCTGTAGTCCCAGCTACTCGGGAGGCTGAGACAGGAGGATTGTTTGAGCCAGGAGTGTGAGGCTGCAGCGACCTGTGAACGTACCACTGCATTTTATCCTGGGTAATGGAGCAAGACCCTGTCTTATTAAAAAAAAAAAAAAAGACAAAAGGCTGGCTGCAGTGGCTCAGGGCATGTAATCCCAGCACTTTGGGAGGACTAGGGCGGCCGGATCACCTGAGTTCAGGAGCTCAAGAACAGCCTGACCAATATGGTGAAACCCCGATTCTACTAAAAATACAAAAAAAATTAGCTGGGCTTGGTGGTGTGCGCCTGTAGTTCCTGCTACTCGGAAGGGTGAGGCAGGAGAACTGCTTGAACCCAGGAAGCGGAGGTTGCAGTGAACCGAGGTGGTGCCATTGCACTCCAGCTTGGGCAACAAAGTGAGACTTCATCTCAAAAAAATAAAAATACAAACAAACAAAACCCAGGCAAAAGAATAGAAATATGTCAGTCCTGGATGGGCACGGTAGCTCACGCTTGTAATCCCAGCACTTTGGGAGGCTGAGGCGGGCGGATCACGAGGTCAGGAGACTGAGACCATCCTGGCTAACACGGTGAAACTCTGTCTCTACTAAAAAATACAAAAAAAAAAAAAAAAAAATTAGCCGGGCGTGGTAGCGGTCGCCCGTGTTCCCAGCTATGCGGGAGGCTGAGGCAGGAGACTGGCATAAACCTGGGAGGCGGAACTTGCACTGAGCTGAGATTGTGCCACTGCACTCCAGTGCAGCTGAGATCACGCCACTGCATTCCAGCCTGGGTGACAGAGTGAGACTCTGTCTCCAAAAAAATAAATAAAATGAATACATTCACATGGAAAAAAAAATCAATTTCCATTGTAAGGAGTCATATTTGTCATATAAACATATGGAGTTATTTCGAAGAAGCATGGAAGACATACTTCTTTTTTTTTTTGAGATGAGTCTCCACCTCCTGGGTTCAAGCAATTCTTCTGCCTCAGCCTCCCGACTAGCTGGGACTACAGGCGTATGGTACCCTGCCTGGCTAATTTTCGTATTTTTAGTAGAGACGGGGTTTCACCCCTATTGGCCAGGCTGGTCTTGAACTCCTGACCTCGTGATCTGCCCACCTTGATTTTCCAAAGTGCTGGGATTTACAGGCATGAGCCACTGCACCTCGCCTATTTTATTTTTATTTATTTATTTATCTATTTATTTTTATTATTTTTTGAGACAGAGTCTTGTTCTGTTGCCCAGGCTGGAGTGCAGTGGTGCGATTTCGGTTTACTGCAACTTCTGTCTCCCAGGTTCACACCATTCTCCTGCCTCAGCCTCCCTAGTAGCTAGGACTACAGGCACCATACCTGGCTAATTTTCATATTTTTAGTAGAGATGGGGTTTCACCATATTAGCCAGGCTGGTCTCAAATTCCTGACCTTGTGATCTGCCTGCCTTGGCCTCCCAAACTGCTGGGATTACAGGTGTGAGCCACTGCGCCTGGCCTATTTTATTTTATTTTTTTTGAGACAGAGTTTTGCTCTTGTTGCCTGGGCTGGAGTGCAGTTGCGCAGTCTCGGCTCACTGCAATCTCCGCCTGCTAGGTGCAAGCAATTCTCCTGCCTCAGCTTCCCGAGTAGCTGAGGTTACAAGTGCCCGCCACCATGCCTGGCTAATTTTTGTGTTTTTGGTGGAGATAGGATTTCACCATGTTGGCCAGACTAGTCTTGAACTCCCAACCTCAGGTGATCTGCCCACCTCAGCCTCCCAAAGTGCTGGGGATTACAGGCGTTAGCCGCTGCACCGAGCCCCATGTGAATGTGTTCAAACTGGACTAAGCTATGAAGAGCCATTGTTGGAGTAGATGTGAACCTTGAGGGGCCTCAAAGCCTAAGGAAGAGGTAAGGTTCTGAGGCAGCTCAGACTTTCTTCTTTTAATCCATCACGGATTGTTGACTCACTGCAGAGCCATACAGGGGGCCCAAAAGAGGTATCAGGGATAAGAAACCCAAGAAAGCGTGAGGATCTTCCCTTGGTACCTAAACGGAAAAAAGAAAAAAAATTTGCAAACAGACCTATAGAAATGTAATAGACTGTTGTTTTGGAGTAACCTTTGTCCATGGTACCATCTTATGTTCTAGTAATAAAATAATAAAAATAATAACTCATGTAGTGAAGAATTGCCATGCATCAGGCACTATGTTACGCTCCAGTAGAAGGAAATACAGAGGAGCCAGGCGCAGTGGCTCACTCCTGTAATCCCAGCACTTTGGGAGGCCAAGGATCATGAGGTCAGGAGATGGAGACTGTCCTGGCTAACACGGTGAAAACCCGTGTCTACTAAAAATACAAAAAAATTAGCCAGGCATGGTGGTGGGCGCCTGTAGTCCCAGCTACTTGGGAGGCTGAGGCAGGAGAATGGTGTGAACCCGGGAGGCGGAGGTTGCAGTGAGCCCAGATCGCACCACTGCACTCCAGCCTGGGTGACAGCAAGACTCTGTCTCAAAACAGAGAAAGAAGGAAATACAGGGGAGATATCAGTGATGAATTTGAATTTATACCAGCAGAAATGTCCAGGGTCTGTTTAAGGGAGTGCTGGTTTTCCTTTATTTATTTATTTATTTTACAAAGCAGCTATATTTAAAAGCATTTAGGAGTAAATGCTTGTTTACAGACCTCATACACCCCAAGAGCATTAGAGTATTTTCTGTTTTTGTTATTAGTCTCATCAGAGTCCCAGAAATTGGGAACACTCAGATATCCTCATGGCTGCATGTTTTTCAGAAATACTTTATTTAATATCTTGACTGCTTCTCACTAAGTCTTTTACTTGGAGCTAACTAAGAATCTTTTGTCTCTTTTAGAAGTTTCTCTATTTATGTTTATTACAAAGGCTCAACTTTTGTGTCTTATGAGCAGCATCTTGAAGTTAAGTCTTCATTATTTTGTACAAGTTTTTGGTATTTTATCATTTAGTTTCTTTTTTTTTTTTTTTTTGAGATGGAGTTTCGCCGTTGTTGCCCAGGCAGGAGTGCAGTGGCATGGTCTTGGCTTACTGCAACCTCCGCCTCCCGGGTTCAAGCAATTCTCCTGTCTCAGCCTTCCGAGTAGCTGGGATTGCAGGCGCCCGCCACCACCCCCAGCTCATTTTTTTTTGTATTTTTAGTAGAGACGGGGTTTCACCATGTTGGTTAGGCTGGTTTCAAACTACTGACCTTGGGTGATCCACCCACCTTGGCCAAAGTGCTGGGATTATAGGCATGAGCCACGTCGTTCAGCTGGTTTAGTTTCTCTCAGATTTTGAAAGAAAATCATACTATGATCAACCAGAATTGTTTATGTGTCTGTTACCATTCCTGCACTATAGCCACTGTGTAGAAAAAGTTGAGTTATTTATTTATCTATTCATTTTTTGAGACGGAGTCTCGCCCTGTCACCCAGGCTGAAGTGCAGTGGCACAATCTCACCTCCCGGGTTCATGCCATTCTCCTACCTCAGCCTCCCAAGTAGCTGAGACTACAGGCGTCCAACACCACGCCTGGCTAGTTTTTTTGTATTTTTAGTAGAGATGGGGTTTCTTTTTTTTTTTTTTTTTTGAGACGGAGTTTCGCTCTGTCACCCAGGCTGGAGTGCAGTGGCGCGATCTTGGCTCACTGCAAGCTCCGCCTCCTGGGTTTACGCCATTCTCCTGCCTCAGCCTCCGGAGTAGCTGGGACTACAGGCGCCCGCCACCTTGCCTGGCTAGTTTTTTGTATTTTTAGTAGAGACGGGGTTTCACCGTGGTCTCGATCTCCTGACCTTGTGATCCGCCCGCCTCGGCCTCCCAAAGTGCTGGGATTACAGGTGTGAGCTACCGCGCCCGGCCGAGACGGGGTTTCACTGTGTTAGCCAGAATGGTCTCGATCTCCTGACCTGGTGATCCCCCCGCCTCAGCCTCCTAAAGTGCTGGGATTACAGGCGTGAGTCTTAGATTAATACAACTTGTGGAAAATTCAGAGGAGTATTAAACAGGAAGAAACTTAAATACTCTGGTTCCATCATCCAGGCATAACTACTGTTAGCATTCCTTTTTTTTGTTTTTTGAGGCGGAGTCTCACTCTTTCCCCAGGCTGAAGTGCAGTGGCGCAATCTCAGCTCCCTGCAACCTCCGCCTCCTGGATTCAAGCGATTCTCCTGCCTCAGCCTCTAGAGTAGCTGGGATTATGGGTGGCTGCCACTATGCCCAATTAGTTTTTGTATTTTTAGTGGAGATGGGGTTTCACCATGGTGGCCAGGCTGGTCTCACAATCTTGGCTGGATGCTATGGCTCATGCCTGTAATCCTAGCACTTTGGGAGACCGATGCTGTGGATCGCTTGAGGTAAGGAGTTCAAGAACATCCTGACCAACATGGCGAAATCCCGTCTCTACTAAAATACAAAAATTAGCTGGGTATGGTGGCGGGTGCCTGTAATCCCAGGTACTTTGGAGGCTGAGGCAGGAGTATTGCTTGAACCCAGGAGGCGGAGGTTTCAGTGAACCAGGATCATGCAACTACACTTCAGCCTGGGCGACAGAGCAAGACTCTGTCTCAAAAAAAAAAAAAAAGAATTTAGGCTGGGCCTAGTGGCTCACGCCTGTAATCTCAGCACTTTGGAAGGTGGAAGCAAGTGGATTACCTGAGGTTAAGAGTTCAAGACCAGCCTAACCAACATGGCGAAACCTCGTCTCTACTAAAAATACAAAAATTAGTCTGGTGTGGGCCAGGTGCAGTGGCTCACGCCTATAATGCCAGCACTTTGGGAGGCTGAGGCGGGTGGAACATGAGGTTAGGAGTTCAAGACCAGCCTGGCCAAGATGGTGAAACCTTGTCTCTACTAAAAATACAAAAATTAGCCAGGCATGATGGCAGGTGCCTGTAATCCCAGCTACTCGGGAGGCTGAGCCAGGAGAATCGCTTGAACCCAGGGGGCGGAGGTTGCAGTGAGCCAAGTTCGTGCTACTGCACTCCAGCCTGGGTGACAGAGTGAGACTCCATCTCAAAAAAAGAAAAAAAATTTAGCCAGGTGTGGTGCTGAGTAGTCCCAGCTACTCAGGAGACTCAGGCAAGAGAATTGCTTGAACCCGGGAAGCAGAGGTTGTGGTGAGCTGAGATCATGCCACTGCACTCCAGCCTGGGTGACAGAGTGAGACTCCATCTCAAAAAAAAAAAAAAAAAAATTAAGATAGTGATGGTTTCCCTATGTTGCCTAGACTGGTCTCAAACTTTTGGGCTCAAATGATCTTCTTGGGCTCAAATGATCATCAGCCTTCCAAAGCATTGGGGTTACAGGCTTGAGCCACCATGCCCAGCCTGTTAACTTAATTGCTTGCTTATTTACTTATTATCTATGAATAAATGATAGAGTCTCACTGTCACCCAGGCTGGAGTGCAGTGGCATGATAATAGCTCACTGCAGGCTCAAACTGCTGGGATCAAGCCATCCTTCCGCCTCGGCCTCCCAAGTAACTGGGACTACAGGTGAGAGCCACCATGCTCAGCTTAGTATTGACATTTTCTAATGGTTTTATGGAATGTTTCTTACCTCAAGCTTGTTTGTCTTTTAAATTATTACTATTATTTCTAAGAGATAGGATCTCACTGTGGTGCCCAGGTTGGAATGCAGTGGCTGTCCACAGACAGGATCCTGCTACTGATCAGTACGGAAGTTTTGACCTGCTCCATTTCCAACTTGGGTCGGTTCACCCCTCCTTAGGCAACCTGGTGATTTCCTGCTCCCATGAAGTCACCATATTGATGCTGAACTTAGTGTGGACACCCGATTGACATAGCGCACTACAGCCCAGAACTCCTGGACTACTCAAGCAATCCTCCTGTTTCAGCCTTCTGAGTAGCCGAGACTGCAGGCATGCACCATCATCCCAGCCCCCTTCCCCCCACCTTTTTTTTTTTGAGACAGAGTCTCACTCTGTCTCCAGGCTGGAGTTCAGTGGTGCGATCTTGGCTCACTGCAACCTCCACCTCCCAGGTTCAAGCGATTCTCCTGCCTCAGCCTCACGAGTAGCTGGGATTACAGGCATGCTCCACCATGCCCAGCTAATTTTGTATTTTTAGTAGAGACGGGGATTCTCCATGTTGGTCAGGCTGGTCTCAAACACCCAACCTCAGGTTATCTGCCTGCCTTGGCCCCGCAAAGTCCATGGTGTTAGGATTACAGACGTGAGCCACTGCACCCGGCCTTTTTTTGTTTGTTTGTTTGTTTGAGATGGAGTCTTGCTCTGTTGCCCAGGCTGGTTGCCCAGGCTGGAGTGCAGTGGTGCAGTGTCGGCTCACTACAAGCTCCGCCTCTCAGGTTCACACCATTCTCCTGCCTCAGCCTCCCAAGTAGCTGGGACTACAGGCACCTGCCACCACGCCTGGCTTATTTTTTGTATTTGTATTTTGTATTAGCCAGGGTGGTCTCGATCTCCTGACCTCATGATCCACCCGCCTTGGCCTCCCAAAGTGCTGGGATTACAGATGTGATCCACCGCGCCAGGCTTTTTTTTTTTTTTTTTTTTTAATGAAAGGCTTAAAGAATGGATTTTGGGCCAGGCGCGGTGGCTCAAGCCTGTAATCCCAGCACTTTGGGAGGCCGAGGCGGGTGGATCACGAGGTCAGGAGATCAAGACCATCCTGGCTAACATGGTGAAACCCCGTCTCTACTAAAAATACAAAAAAAAAAAAAAAAACTAGCCGGGCGAGGTGGCGGGCGCCTGTAGTCCCAGCTACTCGGAGGCTGAGGCGGGAGAATGGCGTGAACCAGGGAGGCGGAGCTTGCAGTGAGCCGAGATCGCGCCACTGCACTCCAGCCTGGGCCACACAGCGAGACTCCGTCTCAAAAAAAAAAAAAAAAAAAAAAGAATGGATTTTGATGGTTTATAGCAAGTAACTTTTTGAAGCTTTTATATTTTCTGACAACCGAATATCTAGCTTATTTGCCTGTTTGCTCAGGAAATAAATTTGTATTTGGACTAGCATTTCTTATAGTAACTTTTTAAAGGTACTATTCTAGAAATACTGACTGGTAGGATTTATCTGGAGATGACATAGGCAGCAGAATGATTTTTATTATATCTTTGGAAACTTGATTGACAAAAAATACGTTCTGGACTTTGGTATGAAATGTTGTATTCTAAAACTAAAATATTGATTAAATAGAAGTTTTTTTCACTTAGCTAAATGTTTGTCTAAAATAGAGGACATGTTGCTGGGGGCAGTGGCTCACGCCTCTAATCTTAGCACTTTGGGAGGGTGGGCAGATTGCTTGAGACGAGGAGTTTGGGACCAGCCTGGCTAACATAGCAAAACTCCATCTCCACTGAAAATACAAAAACTAGCCTGGTGTGGGGGCAGGTGTCTGTAATTCCAGCACTTTGGGAGGCCAAGACGGGCAGATTACAAGGTCAGGAGTTCGAGACCAGCTTAGTCAACGTGGTGATACCCTGTCTCTACTAAAAATACAAAAATTTGGTGGGCATATTGGCGTGTGCCTGTAATCCCAGCTACTTGGGAGACTAAGGCAGGAGAATTGTTGGAACCTGGGAGACAGAGGTTACAGTGAGCAGAAATCATGCCACTGCACTCCTGGGCTACAGAGCAAGACTCTGTCTCCAAAAAAAAAAAAAAGAAGGCTTTGGCCAGGCATCGTGGCCTACGTCTGTAATCCCAGCACTTTGGGAGGCTGAGGTGGGCAGATAGATTTCTTGAGCCCAGGAGTTTGAGAACAACGTGGGCAACATGGCAAAACCCTGTCTCTGCAACAAATACAATAATTAGCTGGGCATGGTGGCACATGCCTGTAGTCCCAGCTGCTTGGGCGGCTGAGGTGGGAGGATCGATAGAGCCTAGGAGGTTGAGGTTGCAGTAAGCCAAGATTTTATACCACTGCACTCCATCCTGGGCGATAGAGTAAGACCTTGTCTCAAGAAACCCACAACAGAAAATCGGGGGTGTGGAACTTTAATTTCCTGATCTTACATAGAACTCCATAGATACTCCAATTTTTTTGTTTTTTAAGACGGAATCTCACTCTGTTGCCTAGGCTGGAGGGCAGTGGTGCAGTTTCAGCTCACTGCAACCTCCATCTCCTGGGTTCAAGTGATTCTCCTGTCTCAGTCTCCTGAGTAGCTGGGATTACAGGCATGTGCCATCATGCCTGGCTAATTTTTATATTTTTAGTAGAGGCAGGATTTCACCATGCTGGCCAGGCTATTCTCGATCTCCTCCTGCCCTCAGGTGATCCACCTGGCTCAGCCTCCCAAAAAGTGCTGGCATTAGAGGCCTGAGCCACTGCACCTGGGCAATACTCTAAAAGTGAGTCTACAAGTAGAGGCATAAAGGTTTGATGTGATTGGTAGGGTTTGGTGAGAGGAGGGTGATTTTTAGTTTTTTATGTATAATTTGTTTAGGCTTTTTTTTTTTTTTTTTTTTGAGATGGAGTTTCACTCTTGTTGCCCAGACTGGAGTGCAATGGCATGATCAAGAACCAGAGGTCAAAGCATACTTAGCTGCTTTTACTTTTTATTTTATATCTTTTTTTTTTTTTTTTTTTTTTGAGAAAGAGTCTGGCTCTGTAGCCCAAGCTGGAGTGCAATGGCGCGATCTCGGCTCACTGCAAGTTCTGCCTCCCAGGTTCACACCTTTCTCCTGCCTCAGCCTCCCGAGTACCTTGGACTACAGGCACCTGCCACCACGCCCGGTTAATTTTTCTATTTTTAGTAGAGATGGGGTTTCACCGTGTTAGCCAGGATGGTCTCGATCTCCTGACCTTGTGATCCGCCCGCCTGGGCCTCCCAAAGTGCTGGGATTACAGGAGTGAGCCACCGTGCCCGGCCTTATTTTATATCTTTTTATACTATTAGAACAGTTTTTCTTAGTTAAGTTTCATATCCCTTTCCCCAACCTCTGAATAAACCTCCAAAAACAAAACAAAAACTAGGTGGAATTCTATACTGAGTACTGTAGAAAGCTTGTTTCTAGTAAGAAAAGTTGGTGAAATTATCTTTTACACTTAATATCAGACTTGAGGTGAGGTTTAAGCTGCCCCTTCTGAGTTTCTGAAACTTGAAAGACAAGAGTGAGGAGAAATAGGGTTACTAGGAGGATCATAGACACTGGCTTTACTAGGCAATAGTCATGAAGGTTTTTCAGTTCTGTAAACTTTGTTTGCGGTGTTTTGTTTTTTTTTCTTGTTTTTTTTTTAAATTATTTTTTGTTGTTTTTTTGTTTTGTTTGATTTTGAATTCCCATCTACTCCATCGGGAAACAGTGTTTCTTTGTATTGGTGTTTACTCATTTGTCTTTTCCCAGACTTGAGACAAAAAAAGGTTTTTGCTGCATGCAAAAACTTTACTTTTGTACCTTAAAAAAAAGAAAATTGCTTTTTGTAGTAGCTTTGACAATTTTATCAATCTCAGTATATTGTGTAAATACAACTGACAGTTGAAGAAAATACATTTTAGGAAATGTAAATTCCAACTGACCTGCTGCTCTTTTGTAATGGAGGTGAAAAACTGAAATTATGTACCAGCATGGTAGAGGACCTGTTAATGGCTGCTCATATAATCTCTCCTTTGTCTCCTTTTGAGCAGAAGGGTATGTGTGATTAGATATTAGAATTTCATAACTTTGTAATGTTACCGGATCTTTATTATGAAAGATGCCTGTTTTTTTTTTTAGGTAGAGTGTCACTCTGGTGCCCAAGCTGGAGTACAGTGGCACAATCTTGGCTCACTGCAACCTCTGCCTCCTGGACTCAAGCAATTCTCCCGCCTCGACCTCCTGAGTAGCTGGTATTACAGGTGCCTGCTACCACGCCTGGCTAATTTTTGTATTTTTAGTAGAGACAGGGTTTCACTTTGTTGGCCAGGCTGGTCTTGAACTCCTGACCTCAGGTGATCTGCCCACCTTGGCCTCCCAAAGTGTTGGGATTACAGGTGTAAGCCACCGCACCTGGCTGAAAGATGCCTTCTTTTTTTGTTTTTTTTTTTTGTTTTTGAGGCGGAGTCTCGCTCTGTCGCCCCCAGGCTGGAGTGCAGTGGCGCGATCTCAGCTCACTGCAAGCTCCGCCTCCCGGGTTTACGCCATTCTCCTGCCTCAGCCTCCCGAGTAGCTGGGACTACAGGCGCCGCCACTACGCCCGGCTAATTTTTTGTATTTTTAGTAGAGACGGGGTTTCACTGTGTTAGCCAGGATGGTCTCGATCTCCTGACCTCGTGATCCGCCCGTCTCGGCCTCCCAAAGTGCTGGGATTACAGGCTTGAGCCACCGCGCCCGGCCGAAAGATGCCTTCTTAAGGAAATCCCTACTGTGATGCTGTTAACAAAGGGGAACTTTGATACATTCTGTGCAAGTGTGGCAAATGAGTGCTTTCGGATCACCTAAGCCAAGTAGCCTTCTCTGAATCTGTAGTTAGGCAAAGTGTGCTTGGCTTGATGCTCTCCTTCTGTGTGACGTGGACATCAACAACTTTATTATTATTTTATTTTATTATTAGTATTTTTTTTACAGATGAAGGTCTCTCTAGGTTTCCCAGCTCAAAGACCTGGGCTCAAGCAATCCTCCCGCCTCAGCCTCCTGAGTAGCTGAGACTACATATGTGCACCACTGTGACCAGCTGATAACTTAATTTTTTTTTTTTTTTAAGACAGAGTTATGCTCTGTCGCCTAGGCTGGAGTGCATTGGAGTGATCTTGGCTCTCTGCAGCCTAGATCTTTGGACTCAAGCAATCCTTCCACCTTAGCCTCCCTAGTAGCTGGGACTACAGGTGCATGCCACCACACCCAGTTAATTTTTGTATTTTTTTGTAGAGATGGAGTTTCTCCGTGTTGCCCAGGCTGAGGTGGAAGGATTGCTTGAGTCCATGAAGCTATGGATATTACAGAGAGAATCGGGTGGCTCACGCCTATAATCCCAGCACTTTGGGAGGCCAAGGCGGGCAGATCACCTGAAGTCAGGAGTTTGAGACCAGCCGGGCCAACACGGCAAAACCCAGTCTCTACTAAAAATACATAAATTAGCTGGGCATGGTGGTGGGCACCTGTAGTCCCAGCTACTTGGGAGGCTGAGGCAGGAAAATCACTTGAACGTGGGAGGATGCAGTGAGCCGAGATCGTGCCACTGCACTCTAGCCTGGGTGACAGAGGGAGACTCCATCTGGGGAAAAAAAAAAAGGCTGGGCGTGGTGGTTCATGCCTGTAATCCCAGCACTTTGGGAGGCCGAGGCGGGCAGATCACGAGGTCAGGAGATCGAGACCATCCTGACTAAGATGGCGAAACCCCGTCTCTACTAAAAATACAAAAAAATTAACTGGATGTGGTGGCGGGTGCCTGTAGTCCCAGCTACTGGAGAGGCTGAGGCAGGATAATGGGGTGAACCCAGGAGGTGGAGCTTACAGTGAGCTGAGATTGTGCCACTGCACTCCAGCCTGGACAACAGAATGAGACTCTGTCTCAAAAAAAAAAAGGAAAAAAAATCATAATTCTTCCTGTTCCACATTGAATTTCAAATGTAGCAGGTATATATGAAGCAACTAACATGGGTGAGCTGTTCGGAGAGAACCAGGACATAGTCTTGTCTGCCAAGAATTTAGAGCCTAGGTAGAAGAAAGTAGATGCTTAACCCACATATTTTATATCTGTAACGTAAGGTAGAGCATCTGGTCAGTCTAGTATATCTAGCCTGATTGCTCAAGGGAACAAATCACCTTTCCAGACATTCAGAATTATCGGAGAATCCTTTTTGGCAAAAACGTTTGCTTGGTTTCTGTTACTCTTTCATCCTGCTGCTCCTTTTATTCTGAAGGTCTGGCTGATCAAGGGAGGATGGTACAAAGGTAGCAGCGACAGGGGTCAGCAGTCCACAGATTGCACACTTGTCCCTCAGGTAATGAGAGTTAACTGTCTACATCTGCAGGTTAATTCTTAAGGTAAATAAATACCTGATGAAAACTTGTAGAATTTATTTCCGAATTTTAGTAGTGACCTGGATATTTAAAGCGCTATATACCTTTTTTTCCCAGAATTATTTTAATAGTATTAGTTACATTTATGTAGTACTATCTATGTGTTAGGTGATTTTCTAAATGCCTTATTAAATCCTCATGTCAACTGTGAGGTAAGTACTATTGTATCCCCATTTTACTCACAAGAAAACTAAGGTTAATTGACTTTTCTAGAGTTAAATAATGAAGGAAACATAAAGTTGGGATTTGAACCCAGGTAGCTTGGCTCCAGAGTCCGTACTCTTAACTAATAAGCTGTGTTGCAAAAGAATGTGAGCAGCATATGGCAAAATAGGATTTTTGGTTTTTCTGATGGGAGATGAAGAACATATCCTCTGCCTCTTGTGTCTTGCCACAACTAGGTGGCATACCTATCTCTGCTATAGGAAATGCTTGGAAATAAAACATATCCATAGGAATCCCTGCCCCTGGCTTCTTCCTCCTTGCTTGGTGTCCTCTCTGTGATGGTCACAGAGCAGTTTTGCATGTGACGTTTACTGTCCAGTGCTTCGTTCTGCACAGAAGATGGGATTGACCTAGTGCTAGGTGGGAAATGTGTTTTCAGCCTGTTTCATCCAGTATTGTGAAGCATGTGTTTGTTTTTTGTTTTCAGTGTGATAGTTTTATTTAAGAAATGTTAATGGAAATAATTTTCAAACATCCATTAATTGAAAAAATAAGGTGGTATAATAAAACTTTATTTTTTTATTATATATGTATACAGCTGCCCTGAATATATTCCAGTCTTGTGCAAGGGTAATTGTTTCTGGGCATTTCCTGCTAAAAACAGTAACATAATTTTGACTTCTGTTTATTTCTAGGAACCCTAAGGACTCTGCAATATGAATAATTCCCTGGAGAACACCATCTCCTTTGAAGAGTACATCCGAGTAAAGGCACGGTCTGTCCCGCAACACAGGATGAAGGAATTTCTGGACTCACTGGCCTCTAAGGGGCCAGAAGCCCTTCAGGAGTTCCAGCAGACAGCCACCACTACCATGGTGTACCAACAGGGTGGGAACTGCATATACACAGACAGCACCGAAGTGGCTGGGTCTTTGCTTGAACTTGCCTGTCCAGTCACCACCAGTGTTCAGCCACAAACCCAGCAAGAACAGCAGATCCAGGTTCAGCAGCCACAGCAGGTTCAGGTATATGGGAAATGCTGAGGTGTAGCCTGTTTAATGTACTTTATTTGTTGTCAGTGTTTTAGTTAGTGGGATCATCACATGTGTATGGATGTTACAGGTTATTTTCATTAAGGGGGGACTCTGAAACTATTTAACACTAAGATTTTCAAAGTTAATGTGGACTAAAAATTTTTTCCTTTTTCTTTAAGTTTTTTTTTTTTTTTTTTTTTAAAAAACAAACCCCAGTGTCAAGGGCTGACTTTGAATAGGTTGCAGCCAGGGATATGCTTAGCTACCTAGGAAACCCCAACCCAGAAGCAGGACATCTATGAATGGTTTAGCATCAGGTTCAACGTGCCTCGCGTGATGAGTGAGGAGGCGACCACCTTTCTGGCAGCACCCCTTTTCCCAGGATGAGGGGCTCTCTGCACCGGAACCCGTTCCCGGCACATGACCCCACTGGCGGCGATGTCAGTGATGGTGGGGGACTGGCTTTCCAAGGCCGACCAACACTCTGTGGTGCTGCCATGTCATTGTACCTGGGTTGTTTTATTTCTTTGTTTCTTCTTTTTTTGAGATGGAGTCTTGCACTGTGGCCCTGGATGGATTCTCCTGCCCCCACCTCCTGAGTAGCTGGGATTCCTGGTGCCCGCCAACACACCCGGCTAATTTTTTATACTTTTAATAGAGATAGGGGTTTCATTGTGTTGGCCAGGCTGGTCTTGAACTCCTGACCTCGTGATCCGCCTGCCTCCTCAACCCAAAGTGCTGGGATTATAGGCATGAGCCACTGCACCCGGCCACACCTGGGTTGGTTTTTTTTTTGGTTTTTTTTTGTTGTTTTTTTTTTTTTTTTTTTGAGACAGAGTCTCATTCTGTCACCCAGGCTGGAGTGCAGTGGTGCATTCTTGCCTCCGCCTCCTGGGTTCAAGCTATTCTCATGCCTCAGCCTCCCAAGTAGCTGGGACTACAGGTGTGCGCTACCACCCTCAGCAATTGTTTTTGTATTTTTAATAGAGGCTGGGTTTCCCCATGTTGGGCTTGAACTCCTGACCTCAAGAGATATGCCTCCCTCCTCGGCCTCCCAAAGTGCTGAGATTACAGGCGTGAGCCACCCCCAGCGTTTTTTTTTTTTTTTTTTTTTAAATGGAGTTTCGCTCTTGTTATCCAGGCTACTAGAGTGCAATGGCGCGATCGTGGCTCACTGCAACCTCCACCTCTCGGGTTCAAACGATTTTCCTGCCTTAGCTTCCCGAGTAGCTGGGATTACAAGCATGCACCACCAAGCCTGGCTAATTTTTTGTATTTTTAGTAGAGACAGGGTTTCACCATGTTAGCCAGCATGGTCTTGATCTCCTGACCTCATGATCTGCCCACCTCGGCCTCCCAAAATTCTGGGATTACAGGCGTGAGCCATGGCACCCGGCTGAGGCTTCCTTTCTATTTGTGTCTTCCTGAGTAGAGACAGAACACAGGAGGGTTGGTCTTGGCTCATTACTGATAGTGTGACATTTGAAATTAATTTAAAAATGGAAAGGCTGATGTATTTCAGTGATCTTCATTAACTTGTGTGATTCCGTAACTCAGATTACCTATAGATTTCTAGGTTTGTGTTTGTTGTTTGTAAGCCACAAAACGGCCAAGTGCATTTGTGGATGCCTGTAATCTCAGCATTTTGGGATGCCAAGGCGGGCGGATCATTGAGTCCAGAAGTTTGAGGCCAGCCTGGGCAATATGGCAAAACTCTGTCTCTACAGAAAATAAAAAAAATTACCCAGGCATGGTGGTATGTACTTGTAGTCCCAGTTACTTGGGAAGCTGAGGTGGGAGGATTGCTTGAGCCCAGGAGGTCAAAACCCGCCTGGGCAACATGGTGAAACCCTGTTTCTACCAAAAATAGAAAAAATTAGCTGGGCGTGGTGATGCACGCCTGTGGTCTTAGCTACTTGAGAGGCTGAGGTGGGAGAGTCCCTTGAGCCTGGGAGGTGGAGGTTGCAGTGACCTGAGATCATGCCACTGCACTCCAGCCTGGGTGACAGAGTGAGATCCCATCTCAAAAAACAAAAAGAATAAAAATTGTAAGGCACAAAAAAATAATGCTAATGGATGATAAGCTTTCTGAAAGAGGAGAAACTACTACATTTGTTGAGAAGATAAAATGTTCTCCTTTAGTTTTTTGAGACGGAGTCCCACTCTGTCATCCAGGCTGGAGTGCAGTGGCGTGATCTCAGCTCACTGCAACCTCTGCCTCCTGGGTTCAAGCGATTCTTCTGCCTCAACCTCCTGAGTAGGTGGGATTCCAGGCGCCTGCCACTGTGCTGGCTAATTTTTGTATTTTTAGTAGAGACGGGGTTTCACCATGTTGGTCAGTCTGGTCTTAAACTTCTGACGTCAGGTGATCTGGCCTTGGCCTCCCAAAGTGCTGGGATTACAGGCGTGATCCACCGCATCCAGACAGAGTTTTCCTCTTTAGAGGTCTTTATGTTAGACAACAGGCTCCTCCAGTTGCAAATCCAGTTTTCTTGCCTTTGTCTATTAGGGTCGAATTTCATTGTATTCTGGATGTTTTTTTCACACTAAGAAGACAGGCTTTGCCTCCCGGCCACTGCACTCTAGCCTGGGCAACAGAGCGAGACTCCCTCTCAAAAAAAAAAAAAAAGAAGACAGGAAAGGAACTGGAACGTGCTGGAGAGGCAGGAGTATGGAGAGGTGGGCCTGGTGAGATAGAAGGTTTTCTTTTCCTTCGTATTTTGTTTTTGTTTTTTTAGAGACAGGATTTAACTTGCCCAGGCAGGAGTGCTGTGGCATGATCATGGCTCACTGCAGCCTTGACCTCCTGGGCTCAGGTGATGCTCCCACCTCAGCCTCCCGATTAGCTGGGACTACAGGTGCGTGCCACCATGCTCAGCTAATTTTTTCATTTTTGGTAGAGATGGGCTCTCGTCATGTTGCTCAGGCTGGTGTTGAACTCCTGGCCTCCAGCAGTCCTCATGGCTGAGCCTCCTAAAGTGCTGGGATTACAGACATGAGCCACTGTTCCCAACTGAAGTAGGTTTCACTGTAGCCCCTCAAAAATGCAGCTGAGTATATTGGAAGGACATAGCCTCTCAAGCTTCAGTACTGGGTTTAAATTTGACTTGACCACTCAATTATTGACATGAGCTTAATCTTTACCTCCGGTTTGTTCATCAGTTGAATAGGGATAATACCATTTAATGAGACTGAACCAGATAATAAAGTATCTGGCATATGAAGAGATTTTTTTTGTTTTTTGGAGACAGGGTCTCATTCTGTCACCTAGGTTTGAGTGCAGTGGTGTGATCTTGGCTCACTGCAACCTCAGCCTCCTAGGCTCAAGCTATCCTCTCACCTCAGCCTCCCAAGTACATGGGACCACAGGTGCACACCACCAGCGCCTGGCTAATTTTTTGTATTTTTGATAGAAACAGAATTCCACCATGTTGTCCAGGCTGAGATTTACTCTTTTTTTTTTAAGATGGAGTCTCACTCTGTCACCCAAGCTGGAGTGCAATGGCACGATCTCGGCTCACTTGCAAGCTCCACTTCCTGGGTTCACGCCATTCTCCTGCCTCAGCCTCCCGAGTAGCTGGGACTACAGGCACCCACCACCACGCCCAGCTAATTTCTTGTATTTTTTGTAGAGATGGGGGTTTTACTGTGTTAGCCAGGATGGTCTCGATCTCCTGACTTCATGATCTGCCCGCCTCTGCCTCCCAAAGTGCTGGGATT
Source organism: Theropithecus gelada (assembly GCF_003255815.1). Taxonomy (NCBI): domain Eukaryota; kingdom Metazoa; phylum Chordata; class Mammalia; order Primates; family Cercopithecidae; genus Theropithecus; species Theropithecus gelada. The sequence goes on from NC_037669.1 coordinate 91,122,234, forward strand.
ACAGGTGTGAGTCACTGTGGCTGGCCTCTTTTATTTTTATATTTATTTACTTATTTTTTGAGATAGAGCCTCACTCTATTGCCCAGACTGGAATGCAGTGGCACGATCTTGTTTCACTACAACCTGCATCTCTGGGGGTTCAAGCTGGCACGCCCAGCTAATTTTTGTATTTTTAGTAGAGATGGGGTTTCACCATGTTGACCAGGATGGTCTTGAACTCCTGACCTTAAGTGATTTGCCCACCGTGGCCTCCCAAAGTGCTGAGATTATAGGCATGAGCCACCACACCCAGCCTTGTTTTGTCTTTGTAAAGAAGAAAAAGTACAGGAAAGGTAAGTAAAAGAAGGCTGGCCCAGGTATGGTGGCTCACACCTATAATTCCAGCACTTTGGGAGGCTGAGGTGAGTGGATTCCTTGAGCCTAGGAGTTTGAGGCCAGCCTGTGCAAGATGGCGAAATCCTGTGTGTAAAAAAGTACAAAAATTAACTAGTTGTGATGGCTCGCTCATGTGGTCCCAGGTACTCAGGAGGCTAAAGTGGGAGGATCACCTAAACCTGGGAGGTCATGGTTGCAGTGAGCTGTGATTGTGCCACTGCACTCCAGCCTTTTACACTAAGGACAGGAAAGGGACTGGATTGAGACACTGTCTCAAAAAAAAAGGAGAAAAGAAGACTGAATTTCTGGCTCAAATTATTCTGCTGTTATTTACACCTTTGACCTCCTGTTTCTTACCACAGCCGGCCAATTTTTGTACTTTTTTTTAGTGGAGATGGGGTTTCATTTGCCATGTTGGACAGACTGGTCTTGAATTCCTGACCCTAAGCAATTCACTTGCCTCAGCCTCCCAAAATTCTGGGATTACAGGCGTGAGCCATCGTACCTGGCCACTAGGCTAGTCTTGGGATTCCTGAGTTCAGGCGAGCCACCCACTTTGTGAGTGTTTGGATTACAAAGTGTTTGAATTATAGGCACAAGCCATTACACCTGGCCCTGCTTTCTTATAAGGTTAAAGAGTTTGGGGCCAGGTGCGGTGGCTCAGCCTGTAATCCCAGCACTTTGGGAGGCCGAGGTGGACGGATCACGAGGTCAGGAGATAGAGACCATCCTGACTAACACGGTGAAACCCCATCTCTACTAAAAATACAAAAAATTAGCTGGGTGTGGTGGCGGGCACCTGTAGTCCCAGCTACTCGGGAGGCTGAGGCAAGAGAATGGCGTGAACCCGGGAGGTGGAGCTTGCAGAGAGCGGCGGTCACGCCACTGCACTCCAGCCTGGGCAACAGAGCGAGAGTCTGTCTCAAAAAAAAAAAAAAAGAGACAGGTTGTTAGGGGATTCAAGTTTGGAGTGATTTTTGAGACTTTATGTTCAAGATAAACTGATCAGTGCTTGAACTTGGGAGGCAGAGGTTGCAGTGAATCGAGATCATGCCACTGTACCACAGCCTGGATGACAGAGCAGACTCTGTCTCAGAAAAAAGAAAAGCCACTAATCGAGATCAGTAACATCGTCTTTCTCCCTAAACTCTATGTAAATGAAAGAAGAAACATAAATATAATGACATCCATGAGACAGATTCACTATGATAGAATCATAAGAATATATGTTTTCCCTAAGTGACTAAAAAGATGCTTTTAAAAAATAAAAAATTCGGCCGGGCGCGGTGGCTCAACCCTGTAATCCCAGCACTTTGGGAGGCCGAGACGGGCAGATCACGAGGTCAGGAGATCGAGACCATGCTGGCTAACACGGTGAAACCCCGTCTCTACTAAAAAATACAAAAAATTAGCCAGGCGAGGTGGCGGGCGCCTGTGGTCCCAGCTACTCGGGAGGCTGAGGCGGAAGAATGGCGTGAACCCAGGAGGCGGAGCTTGCAGTGAGCTGAGATCCGGCCACTGCACTCCAGTCTGGGCGACAGAGCGAGACTCCGTCTCAAAAATAAATAAATAAATAAAATAAAAAATTCTGGCCAGGCCAGGCGTGGTGGCTCACACTTGTAATCCCAGATGTTTGGGAAGCTGAAGTATGTAGATGACTTGAGCCCGGGAGTTTGAGACCAGGCTGGGAAACATGGTAAAACCTCATCTCTACAGAAAAACACGAAAATTAGTTGAGCATGGTGGTGTGCACTTGTAGTCCCAGCTACTCAGAAGGCAGAGCAACTCCTTGGGCCTAGGAGTCCGAAGTAGCAGTGAGCTGTGATCACGCCGCTGCACTCCATCCTGGGCAAAAGTGAAAGACCCTGTCTCTATAAAAAACAGAACAACAAAGCATTTTTAAGTGTGCTGGAAAAAATGAATACCATTTAAAAACTACTAAACCTAAGAAATTGATAAAAGAGTATAAGTAGACAGAATTAGGTGATGAAAGGCCAGGTGTGGTGGCTCATGCTTATTATCCCAGCACCTTGGGGAGGGAGAGGCGGGCGGATCACCTGAGGTCAGGAGTTTGAGATCAGCCTGGCCAACATGGTGAAACCTCATCTCTGCTAAAAACACTAAAATTAGCTGGGCATGTTGGCAGGCGCCTGTAGTCCCAGCTACTCGGAGGCTAAGGCAGGAGAATTGCTTGAACCTGGGAAGCCGAGGTTGCAGTGAGCTGAGATCACGCCATTGCACTCCAGACTGGGCAACAAGAGTGAAACTGTCTCAAAAAGAAAAAACAAAATTTGGTGATGAATACATGTAGGAAAGAACTTTTGGGGAAAGTGGGGCAGTTCTTAGAGTGCCCTAAGCTGAGAAGTAGAGGATACACAGAGTAGAAGTCCACTGGGGTAGCTTTAGAACTAAAGGTTCGGAATTGACTAGAGACTTCAAAATACAGACATAAACCTATGTATACTTGGAGCTCACATTAGCTTGATGAGCAAGTTAGAGATACATTAGTTTGATGATAATTGTTACTGCCCTTTTGGGTACGAATCATAGGCTGAGTGCAGTGACTCATACCTGTAATCTCAACACTTTGGGAGACTGAGGAAAGGAGGATCGTTTGAGTTCAGGAATTCAAGACCAGCCTTGGCAACGTAGTGAGACCTTGTCTCTACTAAAAATAAAATTAGCTGGGTGTAGTGGTACACACCTGTAATCCCAGCTGCTGAAGAGGCTGAGGTGGAAGGATCGCTTGAGAATACTTTATTTCCAAAAAAAAAAAAAAAAAAATTTTTCCCCTCATGGATCTGTATTTTAGCTAACCTTTTAGAGTGCTCTTTGTGGTCCCTTCGCCCACACAGGTTATCAACTATTAATGGAAGTTATAAGTGTAATTGGAGGAAACGTCCTTTTTTTCTTTAAAAAATAATTTTTGGCTGGGCGTGGTGGCTCATGCCTCTAATCCCAGCACTTTGGGAGGCCGAGGTGGGTGGATCACAAGGGCAGGAGTTCAAGATCAGCCTGTCCAAGATGGTGAAACCCTGTCTCTACTAAAAATGCAAAAAAGTAGCCGGGCATGGTGGTAAGCACCTGTAATCCCAGCTACTCAGGAGGCTAAGGCAAAGAACTGCTTGAACCCGGGAGGCTGAAGTTGCCATGAGCCAAGATCGCGCCACTGCGCTCCAGCCTGGGCGACAAAGCGAGACTCCATGTCAAAAAAATAATAATCATAAATAATAATAGTAATAATTTTCTACTTGAGGCATTTTTGCCTTATTCAAGTAATTCTAAAAGTCTTATCACAAATTTCTAACTTATGGGATGCTAGTGAGATATGGTTTGTGGTATATGGTACCTACAAGAGTAGTTTTATTCCTTTCTACTTAAAATTTAAATTTTAGGCAAGTTTGGCCGGGTTTGGTTGCTCATGCCTGTAATCCCAACATTTTGGGAGGCCAAGGCGAGTGGATTGCTTGAGCCCAGGAGTTCTAGACCAGCTCGGGCAACATGGCAAAACTCCCATCTCTACCAGAAATACAAAAAATTAGCCAGGCATAGTGGTGCATGCCTGTGTTCCCAGCTACTCAGGAGACTGAGGCTGGAGGATCACTTGGAGCCCAGGAGGTGGAGGTTGCAGTGAGCCGAGATCGTGCCAGTGCACTCTAGCCTGGGCAACAGAGCAGAGACCCCATCACACACACAAAAAAAGAAATTTTAGCCAAGCTTGGCTCTGTCATCCATGCTGGAATGCGGTGGCATGATCACGGCTCACTGCGGTCTGAACTTCCTGGGCTCAAGCAATCCTCCTGCTTCAGCCCACTGAGTAGCTTGGACTACAACTACTATGCCGAACTAATTTTTTTTTTTTTTTGAGGCGGAGTCTCGCTCCCTCGCCCAGGCGGATCTTGGCTCACTGCAAGCTCCGCCTCCGGGGTTTACGCCATTCTCCTGCCTCAGCCTCCGGAGTAGCTGGGACTACAGGCGCCCGCCACCTCGCCCGGCTAGTTTTCTTTCTATTTTTCAGTAGAGACGGGGTTTCACCGTGTTAGCCAGGATGGTCTCGAACTCCTGACCTTGTGATCCACCCGTCTCGGCCTCCCAAAGTGCTGGGATTACAGGCTTGAGCCATTGCGCCCGGCCAATGTTTTATTTTTTATTTTTTATTTTTTATTTTTTTGAGATGGAGTATTGCTCTGTCACCCAGGCTGGAGTGCAGTGGTATGATCAGAGGCTCACTGTAACCTCGACCTCCCATGCTTAAGAGATCCTCCCACTTCAGCCTCTTGAGTAGCTGGGACTACAGGCTAGAGAATAGAGTGGCACAATCATAGCTCAGTGAAGCCTTGAACTCCTGGGCGCAAGTGATCCTGCCATTTCACCCTCTGGAGTAGCTGTGACTATAAGCATGCACCACCATGCCTGGCTAATATTTTTACTTTTTGTGGAGACAGAGGTCTTGCTATGTTGCCTAGGGTAGTCTTTCTCTGTCACTGAAGCTGGAGTGCAGTGGCATGTTCTCAGCTCACTGCAGCCTCTGCCCCACCAGGTTCAAGCTATTGTCCTGCCTCAGCCTCTTGAGTCGTTGGGATTACAGGTGCGCACCACCACATCTGGGTAATATTTGTATTTTTAGTAGATAGGGGGTTTAACCATGTTGGCCAGGCTGGTCTCGAACTCCGTACCTCAGGTGATCCACCTACCTTGGCCTCCCAAAATGCTGGAATTACAGGCATGACCCACCTCACTTGGCCTGATAAATGATTTCTAAGAAAAATGAATTAGTTGATCAGATAACTCATTTTAAAAGAAGAAAAATCAGCTGGGTGCAGTGGCTTCATGCCTGTAATCTCAGCACTTTGGGATGCCTAGGTGGGCATATCACTTAAGGTCAAGAGTTCGAGACCAGGCTGGCCAATGTGGTGAAACCTTGTCTTAACTAAAAATATAAAAATTAGCCACGCATGGTGGCAGGCGCCAGTAATCCCAGCTACTCAGGAGGCTGAGGCAGGAGAATTGCTTGAACCTGGGAGATGGAGGTTGCAGTGAGCCAAGATTGCGCCACCACATTCCAGCCTAAGTGGCAGAGTGAGACTCATGTCTCAACAAGAAAAAAAGAAAAATCAGTTAAGAAATACAGTAAAGCATGAAGTATACGAGCTGTGATTCAGTGATAGTAACCAGATTTTTGACATTTTGTTTTAAGCAAGCCATATTATAATTTAAAAACATACTATGTGTTTAACACAACAGTAGTGGTTCTTTTTGTTTTTCCTTACCCTTATTTTTTTCTGAGATGGTGGTCTCACTCTGTCACCCATGCCAGAGTACAGTGACACCAATCTTGCCTCACTGCAACCTCTGCCTTTTGAGTTCAAGTAGTTCTCCCACCTTAGCCTCCTGAGTCGCTGGGGCCACAGTTGGCGCACAACCACGTCTGGCTAAATTTTTTGTATTCTTGGTAGAGATGGGGTTTCACTACGTTGCCCAGGCTGGTCTTGAACTCCTGAGTTCAAGCAGTTTGCCGGCTTTAGCCTCCCAAAGTGCTGAGGTTACAGGCATGAGCTACCATTCCTGGCCAGCAGTGATTCACAAATGGTGCTTCAAGAGACTCCTAGGGGCCGGGCGTGGTGGCTCACACCTGAAATCCCAGCACTTTGGGAGGCCAAGGCAGGCGGATCATGAGGTCAGGAGATCGAGACCATCCTGGCTAACATGGTGAAACCCCATCTCTAATAGAAATAAAAAACAAAAATTAGCAGGGCGTGGTGGTGGGTGCCTGTAGTCCCAGCTACTCGGAAGGCTGAGGCAGGAGAATGGTGCCACTGCACTCCAACTTGGGCAACACAGTGAGACTCTGTCTCAAAATAAAAAAAAAGAGAGAGACTCCTGGTAACCTTCAAGCACCTTTTAGGGTTCCTCAAGGTCAAAGCTGTTTTTATTACAATGCCAATATGTTATTTGCCTTTTTCAGTTTCATTCTCTCCTGACCATGTGCTGGAGTTTTGCAGAGCCATGTGTGATGTATGATAGCACAACAGATTGAGTGCAGAAGCACATAGGAGAATTCAGTTACCTTATATTAAGTCAGCCACTAAAGAGGTTTGCAAAAATAGGTCGGGCGCAGTGGCTCACGCCTGCAATCCTAACACTTTGGGAGGCCAAGGCAGGCAGATCACTTGAGGTGAGGCATTTGAGACTAGCCTGGCCAACATGGCGAAAACCCATCTCTACTAAAAATACAAAAACTAACCGGATATGGTGGTGTGCACCTGTAATCCCAGTTACTTGGGAGACTGAGGCAGAAGAATTGCTTGAACTCAGGAGGCAGAGGTTGCGTTGAGCTGAGTGAGCCAAGATCACGTCACTGTACTCCCCCCCAAAAAAAACAGGTTTCCAAAAATTGTAAAACAATGCAATTCTTATTATAATTATTTTGGCAAATAGTCATTTTTCATAAGAATATGTTATTTATTTCTGTTAACATATAATGGCTTTATGTGTTTTTTTGTTTGTTTGTTTTCTAGAACGAGTCTTGTTCTGTCTCCCAGGCTGGCATGAGTGATGCGATCTCGGCTCATTGCAACCTCCACCTCGTGGGTTCAAGCGAGTTCTCCTGTCTCAGCCTCCCAATTAGCTGGGATTACAGGCATGCACCACCACACCTGACTAATTTTTGTATTTTTAGTACAGACAGGGTTTCACCATGTTGTCCAGGCAGGCTTCGAACTCCTGACTTCATGTGACCCTGCCTGCCTTGGCCTCCCAAAGTGCTGGGATTACATGCGTGAGCCACTGCGTCTGGCTTTATCTGATTTTTAAAAAGACTTACTGTTATTTATTTATTTATTTATTTGACAGAGTCTCACTCTGTCACTTGGGCTGGAGTGCAGTGGCTCTGTCTCGGCTCACTGCAAACTCCGCCTCCTGGGTTCACGCCTTTCTCCTGTCTCAGCCTCGCGAGTAGCTGGGACTACAGGTACCCGCCACCATGCCCAGCTAATTATTATTATTAATTGTTTTTTTTTTTTGAGACGGAGCCTTGCTCAGTTGCCAAGGCTGGAGTGCGGTAGCGTGATCTAGGCTCACTGCAAGCTTCGCCTCCACGCTCACTGCAAGCTTCGCCTCCCTGGTTCATGCCATTCTCCTGCCTCAGCCTCCCGAGTAGCTGGGATTACAGGCGCCCGCCACTATGCCCAGCTAATTTTTTTTTTTATTTTTAGTAGAGACGGGGTTTCACTGTGTTAGCTAGGATGGTCTCGATCTCCTGACCTCGTGATCCACCCACCTCGGCCTCCCGAAGTGCTGAGATTACAGGTGTGAGCCACCGTGCCTGGCCTAATTATTTTTTTTTGTATTTTTAGTAGAGAGAGTTTCACTGTGTTAGCCAGGATGGTCTTAATCTCCTGACTTTGTGAGCCACCCACCTTGGCCTCCCAAAGTGCTGGGATTACAGGCATGAGCCACCGCGCCCAGCATGATTTACTATTTTTAAAATTCCTAGTTTTCGACCAGGCGGATTGGCTCGTGCCTGTAATCTCAGCACTTTGGGAGGCTGCGGTGGGTGGATTGCTTGAGGATACGAGTTCAAGACCAGGTTGGCCAACGTGGGGAAACCCCATCTCTACTAAAAATACAAAAACAAACAAAAAAAACAGCCAGGCATGGTGGTGAGCATCTGTAATCTCAGCTACTCAGGAGGCAGAGGTAGGAGAATCGCTTGAACCTGGGAAGCCAAAGTTGTAATGAGCCAAGATCATACCACTGCACTCCAGCTTAGGCGATAGACTGAGACTCTGTCTCAAAAAAAAAAAAAAATTAGGGCCGGGCATGGTGGCTCACGCCTATAATCCCAGCACTTTGGGAGGGCGAGGCAGGCGGATAACTTGAGGTTAGGAGTTTGAGACCAGCCTGACCAACATGGAGAAACCTCATCTCTACTAAAAATATAAAAAAAAAAAGAAAAAAAAAACCAACCAGGCATGGTGGCACATGCCTGTAATCCCAGCCACTCAGGAGGCTGAGGCAAGAGAATCGCTTGAACCCGGGAGGCAGAGGTTACAGTGAGCCGAGATGGTGCCATTGCACTCCAGCCTGGGTATCAAGAGCAAAACTCAATCTCAAATTAAAAAAAAATTTTTTTTTAAATTAAATTCCTAGTTTTAATTTAAAGTACAAGTAAATATTGCTAGATATAACCTATGTAAACAAGTTCTTTTGGGTCTTCAATAATTTTTTGACCAAGTTCAAGTTTTTTGGTGACAGGGTTTTACTTTGTTGCCCAAGCTGGAGTTCAGTGGCACGTTCACAGTTCACTGCAGCCTCAATCTCCTGGGCTCAAGCAATCCGCCTTCCTCAACCTCCCAGGTAGCTAGGACTACAGGTGTGTGTCCATGCCCAGGTAATTAAAAAATTTTTTTGTAGACGTAGGGATCTCACTGTGTTGCCCAGGTTGATCTTGAACTCCTGGGCTCAAGCAGTCTTCCTGCCTTGGCCTCCCAAAGTACTGGGATTACAGGCGTGAGCCACAACGCCCAGCCCCAAATTCAAGCTTTGACTAAGAAATCTTGAAAACTGCTGTTCTGCAGTAGTTGGCTACATAGTTTCCTCTTATGTCTTTTGCATATAGCCCTAGTTCTTAAATTTGACCATGTAATTACACTGGAGTACTTGATAAAACCACTTCTAGAATTTCGGAGTTAGTAGGTCTGGAGTGGTACCTGACAATTTGTATTTCTGAGTGCCTGAATGCTGCTGCTGTTGTTGGCATGGAAACTACATTTTGAGAACCACTGGTGCAAGAAAATAATATTTGACTCCATGGAGAGAAATAATAAACCTACTTATTTGAGCACCTATGATCTGTAATTAAATACTATTTTATGTCCACAACACTGTAGGGAAGTAGACATTCTCCCCTTTTATACTATACCTGAAGAAACTGTTTAGAGGTTAAATTTCCCCATGGATTCACAGGCAGAAAAGTGCAGCATCAATGGACGTATTCACATTGAAGTCTGTGATGTCAAAACCTGAGCTTTTTAAAAATTTATTATTATTATTATTATTTTTGAGATGGAGTCTCGCTCTCTCGCCCAGGCTGGAGTGCAGTGGCGTGATCTTGGCTCACTGCAAGCTCCATCACCCGGGTTCACACCATTCTCCTGCCTCAGCCTCCCTGGTAGCTGGGACCACAGGTGCCCACCACCATGCCCGGCTAATTTTTTGTATTTTAGTAGAGATGGGATTTCACCGTGTTAGCCAGGATGGTCTCAGTCTCCTGACCTCGTGATCCACCAGCCTTGGCCTCCCAAAGTGCCAGAATTACAGGTGTGAGCCACAGTGCCTGGCCTTTTTTTTTTTTTTTTTTTTTTAAATATACTTAGTGACAGCTTTATTGAGATATAAGTTACCCATTTGAAATGTATAATTCAGGCCAGGCACAGTGGCTCACACCTGTAATCCTGGCACTTTGGGAGGCCCAGGCAGGTGGATCACTTGAGGTCAAGAGTTTGAGACCAGCCTGGTCAACATGGTGAAACCCCGTCTGTGCCAAAAATGCACAATTTAGCTGGGCATGGTGATGCATGCTTGTAATCCTAGCTACTCAGGAGGCTGAGGCAGGAGAATTGTTTGAACCAGGGAGGTGGAGGTTGCAGTGAGCTGAGATTCCGCCACTGGGCAACAGAGCAAGCCCTTGCCTCCCAAAACAAAACAAAAGGCTACTATACCAAATTTTATTTTATTTATTTATTTATTTATTTTTTTTGAGACAGAGTCTCACTCTGTCCTAGGCTGGGCTGGAGTATAGTGGCGCCATCTCGGCTCACTGCAGCCTCTGCCTCCCAGGTTCAAGCGATTCTCCTACCTCAGCCTTCCAAGTAGCCGGGATTACAGGCGCATGTAACCATGCCCGGCTAATTTTTGTATTTTTAGTAGAGATAGGGTTTCATCATGTTGGCCAGGCTGGTCTGGAACTCCTGACCTCGTGGTCTGCCAGCCTCAGCCTCCCAAAGTGCTGGGATTACAGGCATGAGCCACTGTGTCTGGCCAATTTAACATGCCCACCAGCAGTTTCAAGTTGTCCATATCCTCATCAATACTTGTTATCTGTCTTTTTTAGTTACAGCCTATTAGATATAAAGTGGTTTCTCATTGTGATTTTGATTTGAATTTCCTTCATAGGTAGTGATATCGAGCAACTGTTTATGTGCTTCTTGGCCATTTACATATATTCTTTTTTTTGGAGATGGAGTTTCACTCTTGTTGCCCGTGCAGTGGTGTGATCTTGGCTCACTGCAACCCCGACCTCCCGGGTTTAAGTGGTTCTCCTGCCTCAACCTCCCAAGTAGCTGGGATTACAGACATGCACCACCATGCCCGTCTAATTTTGTATTTTAGTAGAGACAGGGTTTCACCATATTGGTCAGGCTGGTCTCAAACTCCTGACCTCAGGTGATCCACCCACCTTGGCCTCCCACAGAGCTGGGATTACAGGCGTGAGCTACCGCATCTGGCCCCATTTGCGTATATTCTTTGAAGAAATGTTTATTCACAACCTTTCCCTTTTTTTGTGTGTATGATAGGAGGATGAGGTCCACTTTGACTGTTTTGCATGTGGCTATGCAGTTTTAGTATCATCTTTGGTTATCTTTTGTCATGTGTTTGCTGTTATTAGATAGAGCCCCTCATTCTCATTTTCTGCCTTCTTTTTTTATTTTTTTAGTGTTAGGGTTTCTGTTTCCCAGGCTGGAATACAGTGACATAATCATACTTCACTGCAATCTCTGCCTCCTGGGTTCAAGCGATTCTCCCACCTCAGCTTCCTGAGTAACTGGGACCACAGACACACGCCACCACACCAGCTAACTTTTGTATTTTTAGTGGAGATGGGGTTTTGCCATGTTATCCAGGCTGGTCTCAGTTTCCTGGGCTCAAGGAATCCACCTGTCTCAGCCTCCCAAAGCACTGGGATTATAGGCATGAGCAACTGTGCCTGGCCTCATTTTCTGCCTTCTTGTTTTCTACCTTTCTAATTCCTACCTGTGATTAGGGTAATTTATCTATGTGTCTGATGGTTAAAGCTGTTTTTAAAACATTGCATACTATGTATTTTTTTATGCTGTTTTGCATGCTGACATAATAAGATAGTAACTGCATTGTTATCAGAAACTTGTCATCCAGGTTATGGTAATATTGCTCAGATTAAATTATTGGGATTCTGTTTTTTGTTTTGTTTTTTTTTTTTTTTTGAGACGGAGTCTCGCTCTGTCACCCAGGCTGGAGTGCAGTGGCCAGATCTCAGCTCACTGCAAACTCCGCCTCCCGGGTTTAGCCATTCTCCTGGCTCAGCCTCCCGAGTAGCTGGGACTACAGGCGCCCGCCACTTCGCCCAGCTAGTTTTTTGTATTTTTTAGTAGAGACGGGGTTTCACCATGTTAGCCAGGATGGTCTCGATCTCCTGACCTCGTGATCCGCCCGTCTCGGCCTCCCAAAGTGCTGGGATTACAGGCTTGAGCCACCGCGCCCGGCCGGGATTCTGTTTATTTAAATGCCTTTCCCATTAAAGCAAACATATGTTAAGTAAGCACTCTAAAGCAGTGGTCCCCAACCTTTTTTGGCACCAGGTACTCGTTTTGTGGAAGACAGTTTTCCACAGACGTTGATAGGGGGTGGTTTGGGATGAAACCTTTCACCTTGCATCATTAAGCATTAGTTTTTTGTTTTGTTTTGTTTTGTTTTTAAAGACGGAGGCTCACTCTGTTGCCCAGGCTGTGACGCAGTGGTGCTCTCTCTGCTCACTTCAACCTCCACCTCCTGAGTTGAAGCTCTTCTCCTGCCTCAGTCTCCCGGGTAACTGGGATTACAGGCATGCACCACCATGGCTGGCTAATTTTTTGTATTTTTAAAAGAAGTTGAGATGGAGTTTCACCATGTTGGCCAGACTGGTCTTGAACTCCTGCCCTCAAGTGATCTGCCCTCCTCTGCCTCCCTAAGTGCTGGGATTACAGGCATGAGCCACTGCGCCTGGCTAGGTATTAGATTCTAATAAGGAACATGCAGCCTAGATCCCCTCACATTTGCAGTTCACAACAGGGTTTGTGCTCCTACAAGAATCTAATGCCACCATTGATCTGACAGGTGGAGCTCAGTCAGTAATGCTCACTTGCTGCTTACCTCTGTGCTGTATCGTTCCGCTCACGAACCAATACTAGTTCTTGGCCCCGGGGTTGGGGACTCCTGTCCAAAATATCAGGCTTGGGGCTGGGCAGCTCATGCCTGTAATTCCAACACTTTGGGAGGCCGAGGCTGGTGGATCACCTGAGGTCAGAAGTTTGGGACCAGCGTGGCCAACATGGTGAAACCCCTGTCTCTACTAAAAATACAAAAATTAGGGCTGGGCGCAGTGGCTCACGACTGTAATCCCAGCACTTTGGGAGGCTGAGGAGGGTGGATCACGAGATCAGGAGATCGAGACCATCCTAGCTAACACGGTGAGACCCCGTCTCTACTAAAAATACAAAAAATTAGCCGGTCGTGGTGGTGGGCGCCTGTGGTCCCAGCTACTCGAGAGACTGAGGCAGGAGAATGGCATGAACCTGGGAGGCGGAGCTTGCAGTGAGCCGAGATTGCACCACTGCACTCCAGCCTGGGTGACAGAGCGAGACTCAGTCTCAAAAACAAAACAAAACAAAACAAAAAAAATTAGGTCTGGGCGTGGTGGCTCATGCCTGTAATCCCAGCACTTTGGGAGGTGGGCGGATAATGAGGTCAGGAGACCAAGAGCATCCTGGCTAACAAGTGAAACGCCATCTCTACTAAAAATACAAAAAATCAGCTGGGTGTGGTGGCACATGCTGGTAGTCCCAGCTACTCGGGAGGCTGAGGCAGGAGAATCACTTGAACCTGGGAGGTGAAGGTTGCATTGAGCTGAGATCGCACCACTGTACTCCAGCCTGGGCGACAGAATAAGACTCTGTCTCAAAAAAAGAAAAATCTCAGCTGGGTGTGGGGCTCATGTACACATGTAATCTCAGCTACTTGGGAGGCTAAGGCCAGAGAATAGCTTGAACCCGGGATGCAGCTGCGACTACCATATCACTCCAGCCTGGGGAACAAGAGCAAAACTCCATCTCAAAGCAGAAAAGAAAAAAAAAAATGGCCAGTCATGGTGGCTTAAGCCTGTACTCCCAGCACTTCGGGAGGCCAAGGCGAGCGGATCACAAGATCAAGAGATCAAGACGATTCTGGCCAACATGGTGAAACCCCAGCTCTACTAAACATACAAAAATTAGCTGGGCATGGTGGCACACGTCTGTAGTCCCAGCTACTCAGGAGGCTGAGGCAGGAGAATAGCTTGAACCCGGGAGGGGGAGCTTGCAATGAGCCGAGATCACACCACTGCACTCCAGCCTGGTGACAGAGTGAGACTGTCTCAAAAAAAACAAAAAATTGGCCGGGCATGGTGGCTCAAGCCTGTAATCCCAGCACTTTGGGAGGCCGAGACGGGCGGATCACGAGGTCAGGAGATCGAGACCATCCTGGCTAACATGGCGAAACCCCGTCTCTACTAAACAAATACAAAAAACTAGCCGGGCGAGGTGGCGGGCGCCTGTAGTCCCAGCTACTCGGGAGGCTGAGGCAGGAGAATGGCATAAACCCGGGAGGCAGAGCTTGCAGTGAGCTGAGATCCGGCCACCGCACTCCAGCCCGGGCAACAGAGCGAGACTCCATCTCAAAAAAAAAAAAAAGAAAAATTTAGCTGGGTGTGGCGGTGGTGTACCTGTAGTCCTAGCTATTTACTATTTAGCAGGCTGAGGTGGGAGAATCACTTGAGGAGTTTGAAGTTTAAAGTGGCCTATCATCTTACCACAGTACTCTAGCCTGGGCAACAGAGCAAGACCCTGTCTTTAGAGGAAAAAAGGGCCCCTTGTGGTGGCTCACGCCTGTAATCCCAGCACTTTGGGAGGCCAAGGAGGTTAGATAGTCTGAGGGCAGGAGTTCGAGACCAGCCTGGCTAAATGGCAAAACCCCGTCTCTAGTAAAAATAGAAAAATTAGCTGGGCATGGTGGTGGGCACCTGTAATCCTAGCTACCCAGGATGCCGAGGCAGGAGAATTGCTTGAATCTGTGAGATGGAGGTTGCGGTGAGCTGAGATCGCATTATTGCACTCCAGCCTGGGCAACAAGAATGAAACTCTGTTTCAAAAAAAATTTTTAAATGCCGGCCGTGGTGGCTCACGCCTGTAATCCCAGCACTTTTGGAGGCCAAGACGGGCAGATCACCTGAGGTCTGTAGTTCAAGACCAGCCTGACCAACATGGTGAAATCCCGTCTCTACTAAAAATACAAAATTAGCTGGGCGTGATGATGCATGCCTGTAATTCTGTCTACTCAGGAGACTGAGGCAGGAGAATTGCTTGACCCGGGAGGTTGAGGTTGTGGTGAGCCAGGATCATGCCATCGCCCTCTAGCCTGGGCAACAAGAGCAAAACTCTGTCTCAAAGAAAATAAAAATGTTGGCTGTTTTGGCTCACGCCTGCAATGCTAGCACTTTGGGAGGCCAAGGTGGGTGGAGCAGTTGAGGTCAGGAGTTCAAGATTAGCCTGGCCAACATGGTGAAACCTCATCTCTACTAAAAGTACAAAAATTAGCTGGATGTGGTGGTACATGTCTGTACTCCCAGATACTCGGGAGGCTGACGCTTCAAGAATTGCTTGAACCTGGGAGGTGGAGGTTGCAGTGAGTGAGCTGAGATCACACCACTGCATTCCAGCCTGGGCGACAGAGTGAGAGTTCGTCTGGAGGAAAAAAAAAACCAAAAAACAAAGTTTTGATAATAGACTCCAGCATATCTGTAATCCCAGCTACTCTTGGAAGCTGAGGCAGGAGAATCGCTTGAACCTGGCAGGCAGAGGTTGTAGTGAGCTGAGATTGCGCCACTGCATTCCTGCCTGGGCAACAGAGAAAGTCCATCTTTTAAAAAAAAAAAAAAGTTTTGATACTTCCTTGTTAGACCCTAGTTAATTGTCTTGCTTGCTCTCTGGGGTGGATACATGTCCCTATGATTGTAATGTGCTGCTGGACAATTCTGTATTTAGTTTTACGTATTATGTCCTCAGAAGCCTTGAGTATGCCAGTGTTTTCTCACATTGTGCAGGGCCCCTGTCTGGGATCTCTTTTTTTGCCTTCCTTGGATGCTGGATTTTCAGTGCTGCCTGGTTCACTCACTGATGAATCTTGTTGCTTACAGGTCCAGGTGCAGGTACAGCAGTCTCCGCAACAGGTCTCGGCTCAGCAGCTCTCCCCACAGCTCACCGTTCACCAGCCTACTGAGCAACCCATCCAGGTCCAGGTGCAGATCCAAGGCCAGGCACCACAGTCAGCAGCCCCCTCCATTCAGACCCCGTCTCTGCAGAGTCCCAGTCCCTCGCAGCTGCAAGCAGCTCAGATCCAGGTGCAGCACGTGCAAGCGGCCCAGCAGATCCAGGCTGCAGAAATCCCGGAGGAGCACATCCCACATCAGCAAATCCAGGCTCAGCTGGTGGCTGGCCAGTCTCTTGCTGGTGGTCAGCAGATCCAAATCCAGACCGTGGGTGCCCTTTCCCCACCACCATCCCAGCAGGGCTCACCCCGGGAAGGGGAGCGGCGGGTTGGCACAGCCAGTGTCCTCCAGCCAGTGAAGAAGCGCAAAGTGGACATGCCCATCACTGTGTCCTACGCCATCTCAGGGCAGCCGGTGGCCACCGTGCTGGCCATTCCACAGGGCCAGCAGCAGAGTTACGTGTCTTTGAGGCCAGACTTACTGACAGTAGACAGTGCCCACCTGTACAGTGCCACTGGGACCATTACTAGCCCTACAGGAGAAACCTGGACCATCCCTGTTTATTCTGCCCAGCCCCGGGGGGACCCTCAGCAGCAGAGCATTACCCACATTGCCATTCCCCAGGAAGCCTACAACGCAGTTCACGTCAGTGGCTCACCCACGGCCCTGGCAGCTGTTAAGCTGGAGGATGACAAGGAGAAGATGGTGGGCACCACATCTGTAGTGAAAAACTCCCATGAAGAGGTAGTGCAGACCCTTGCAAACTCTCTCTTTCCAGCACAGTTCATGAATGGCAACATCCACATTCCAGTGGCTGTGCAGGCTGTGGCAGGCACTTACCAGAATACGGCTCAAACTGTCCATATATGGGACCCCCAACAGCAGCCGCAGCAGCAAACTCCCCAGGAACAGACACCACCACCACAGCAGCAGCAGCAGCAGCTCCAGGTTACTTGTTCAGTAAGTGAAGACTTATCAGTAGGGCAGGCAGCCTGGTCCCTCGGGGCCCAGTGCGCAAAGAGCTTGCCTGGCAACCTCTGGCTTATTTACTGCTGTTACTCTTACAGTGATACAGTATTTAGTATTTGGGAGGAGAGGAGGAGAAACAGCACTTGAGGCTGTGCAACAGAAAAAAAGGTTTATCCTGGTACCTGGAAGTAAATGAGATGACCAGGAATTGCTTTGGAGTTTTGGAGAGATTTTGGGTTTAAGTACCATGGACACTTCTTTGTAATCTCTTCTCAGGAAGAGTAAAGTTATAGGTGTAGATGAATAGGATACCTCAAGTGTGTCCCAGGTGCTGCTTCCTTGTATCATAAGTAAATGGTTCTAGCGAAACACTTGTAGTTTATCACATAGATTACAAATATCACTGGAGAGGCTGTGAGATTGTTCGTTCTGTTTTTCATCTTTGGGCACACAGTGTGGGTGAATTAGAAAAGCTAAAATATCTCTTAATGAGCCTGTTAAAAGTGATAACCATTGGGAGGCTTGAATATGCCGTCTATGCGGTGGGACCTCCCAAGAGTGTTTTTGTGTTACTTGAAAACGGGCAGCCGGGCAAGGTGGCTCACGTCTGTAATCCTAGCACTTTGGGAGGCCGAGGCGGGTGGATCGCAAGTCAGCAGTTCGATACCAGCCTGGCCAATATGATGAAACCCCACCTCTACTAAAAATACAAAAATTAGCTGGGCGTGGTGGCAGGCACCTGTAATCCCAGCTACTCAGGAGGCTAAGGCAGGAGAATCACTTGAACCCAGGAGGCAGAGGTTGCAGTGAGCCAAGATTGTACCATTGCACTCCAGCCTGGACAACAAGAGCAAAACTCCGTCAAAAAAAAAAAAAAAAATATATATATATATATATGGGCCAGATATATATATATATATATATATATATATATATATATATGGGCCAGGCCCGGTGGCTCACGCATGTACTTTGGGAGGCCGAGGTGGGTGAATCACTGGAGGCCAGGAGTTTGAGATCAGCTTGGCCAACATAACCCTGTCTCTACTAAAAGTACAAAATTAGCTGGGTGTGGTGGCACACACCTGTTACCCCAGGTAATCCTACACGGGAGGCTGAAGCAGGAGAATTGCTGGAACCTGGGAAGCAGAGGTTGCAGTGAGCTGAGATCGTGCCACTGCACTCCAACCTGGGGCAACAGAGCAAGACTTTGTCTCAAAACAAACACACAAAAAAACTGTTAGTGCTGGGTGCAGTGGCAGTTGCCTATAATCCCAGCAGTTTGGGAGGCTGAGGTGGGAGGAATGCTTGAGCCTAGGAGTTTGAGATCAGCCTGGGCAATATAGGAAGACCCTATCTCTACAAAAAATTAAAAAATATAGTCTAGTGTGGTGGCACACGCCTGTGGTCCCAGCTTAGATGCGAAGGTTGCATGAGCCTGGGAGGTTGATACTACTATGATCATGCTACTGCTTTTCAGCCTAGAGAACAGAGTGAGACCCTGTCTAAAAGAGAACCAAGGCCGGGCGCGGTGGCTCAAGCCTGTAATCCCAGCACTTTGGGAGGCCGAGACGGGCGGATCACGAGGTCAGGAGATCGAGACCATCCTGGCTAACCCGGTGAAACCCCGTCTCTACTAAAAAATACAAAAAACTAGCCGGGCGAGGCGGCGGGCGCCTGTAGTCCCAGCTACTCGGGAGGCTGAGGCAGGAGAATGGCGTGAACCCGGGAGGCGGAGCTTGCAGTGAGCTGAGATCCGGCCACTGCACTCCAGCCTGGGCGACAGAGTGAGACTCCGTCTCAAAAAAAAAAAAAAAAGAGAACCGATTGGTGAAATATCTGGTCCCGTTAGAGTGGGATATAGCGCCTCTGGTCTTACGGGACTGATGAAGGTTCTGTGCCTCAGTGATCATAGGCTCCTGGGAGTACATATGTATGTGGGAGCTGGCATAAACAAGTTAGATAAGGAACTGCACTTGGAAACATGGGCTGTAAGTGATTAAGCAAAGGTTGACCAGGTGGTTTCATAGAGGCAACATCATATTATCCTAGGTGGCATCGTTAAAGACCTGCTAAATATCTAGCTGTTGGGCCCAGAAATAGAACAAGACAAGATTTTTTGCTTTGTACAACTTAGAGTCTAGTTGCAAAAATAAGAACTTATGGTTTCTTTTCCTTTCAATTATTTATAAGGCAGAATAATTATGACATACAAAGACAAACTGGGAATTTAGAAATTCTAGGTTAAAAAGTCAACAGAGGCGTTTTTGTGGACAAAATGAGGTTTGAACTGTAGTTTGTTTATTTATTTTTGAGACAGTTTGTTGCTTTGTTTCCCAGGTAAGAGTATGGTAGTGATCATAATTCACTGTAGCTTGAAACTCCTGGGCTCATAAAATCCTCCCGCCTCAGCCTCCCAAGTAGCTGGGACTATAGGCAGACTGCCACACTCGGCATATACACACACACACACACACATACACACACGTGTGTGTGTGTATATATACACGTGTGTGTATATATACATATATGTGTGTGTGTATGTATATGTGTATATATATATTTGTAGAGACAGGGTCTCACTATGTTGCCCAGGTTGCTCTTGAACTCCTGGCCTTAAGTGATCCTCTGCCTTGGCCTCCCAGAGTGCTGGGATTACAGGCATGAGCCACTGTACCCTGCCTTGAACTGTTGAACTGTGGTTTATAGTTTAGATAAACAAAAGAATGGGCCGGGCGCGGTGGCTCAAGCCTGTAATCCCAGCACTTTGGGAGGCCGAGGCGGGCGGATCACGAGGTCAGGAGATCGAGACCATCCTGGCTAACATGGTGAAACCCCGTCTCTACTAAAAATACAAAAAAAAAAAAACTAGCCGGGCGTGGTGGCGGGCGCCTGTAGTCCCAGCTACTCGGAGGCTGAGGCGGGAGAATGGCGTGAACCCGGGAGGTGGAGCTTGCAGTGAGCCGAGATCGCGCCACTGCACTCCAGCCTGGGCGACACAGTGAGACTCCGTCTCAAAAAAAAAAAAAAAAGAATGGAACAGCATAAATACAGAACCAAGGATGGACAGAAGGGACATGGCCTAAGGCAACTTGAGAAGGGAACTGTGGGAATGGAGTTAGTGTTGGGGGTGGGGGTGGGGTTGTTGTTTTCCCAAAGCAGAGTTGAGTTTGATCTAATCTGTGATAGGAAATCAGGAATTTCCTAGATTCGTGGTAACAGGAGGAACCAAGTAGATGTATGTAGAATTGACTGCATATAGGAGAAACCAGCCAGTAGATTTGTAATAGGTCTCTGTGCTCAGCTTTTGTTTACAGAGATGGAGCCCATTAGGCCTCCCCTAGCTCTCCTGGACCTGATGGTCCAATTGCAGGTCAGTGCCTCATTTGGTACTTAGTGGTCTCTGTTTATAATTTCCATGTCTGGGTCTTCCAGCAGGAGAAGATCCTTTCTGGAGTTCATTTTAGTGGGCCAGTGTTTTTCAGAGGCTGTGTCTGTTTTGGGAAAGTCTTAGAGTGATTTACATGAAGTTATTATTACCAGAAATAGAAAAATTGTGAAGAATCCCAATTTTCCATCCTCAGGGAAAAATGCCAAGGGAAAGATGAGTTTGTCTATATATACCACAGATATCCCTCTGTCCTCCTATGCAGGCTCTGTGCTAGGAACTGGGGAATAGAGATGAGTAAGACAGTCTCTTCCACCCTTGGACCACTTTACAGCATGTGCGGAAGACAGTCAAGTTGAACCCTAAGGGGTGCTGGTGACAAAATGTGTTCCTTCATCTGCCACAGGTCCATACCTTTTATAAAAGCTCTTATATCTCCTGTCTTTAAAACCAGATATATGGTGAAATCTGACTTCCTCACACCCACCTCCATCTATTGCCCCATTTCTCTGTTCTACTTTATTCCCAGCACTCTCAAAAAGCATTATCTACACAACCTGGGCTCCAGACGCTGTAAAATTTTCCCTTCAACTCATGACTAAATCTGTTCTTGTCAAGGTCAGCAGTGACCCCCCTACAGCCAGTTCAGACCAGCAAGTATGTATTTATCCTACAGCAACACACAACACAGCAGCCCATTATTGAGTCTTTTTTTTTTTTTTCTTTGAGACGGAGTCTCGCTCTGTCTCCCGGGCTGAAGTGCAGTGGCTCTGTCTTGGCTCACTGCAAGCTCCACCTCCTGGGTTCACGCCATTTTGCTGCCTCAGCCTCCCGAGTAGCTGCGACTACAGGTGCCCGCCACCATGCCCGGCTAATTTTTTGTATTTTTGGTAGAGATGGAATTTCACCGTGTTAACCAGGATGGTCTCAATCTCCTGACCTCGTGATCCACCTGCCTCGGCCTCCCAAAGTGCTGGGATTACAGGCGTGAGCCACCGCGCCCGGCCGAGACTCTTTTTCTTTTTTTTTTTTTTTTTTTTTTTTT